>NW_017309180.1:17748-26876 GCF_000935625.1 Nanorana parkeri | reverse complement strand
CCGGGATCCGCCCAGCTGCGTCACTGACAGCTGGCTCTGCCTATCTAGAGACAGAGACAGCTGTACCCGCCCCCTCCCCCGTCCGTTCCGCCAGTCAGCGCTGGCGGATCGGAGAGGGGAATCCAGCCCCTCCCCTGTCATGGCAGAGAGCCGTGACAGGATCGAGAAGTGAGCGAACGCCGGCATGTGTTCACTCACCTCCCGATCTACTGAGCCGACCTGTGACAGTCTCATTGTCACAGGTCGGCTAGAACTATAAGGTGAGTGAAAAGCACCCCCCTCATAGTTCTCCTTTTAAGGCTATATCAGGGGGTCTAATAGACCCCCCTAATCTTACCTATGGACCTAAATGAAGCTCCCTGAGTGCACCCAAAGGGTTAAACTGGAACAAACAAGGAACCAGGAAATGTAATTCCCTGGATTTTGTCATTTGATTGCGGATTTATTTAATACTTAGGAAGGGTTGGGAAGAATTACCGAGATATTATTTATCTTGAGGGAGTTTACACTGAGAGGCACAGCTGGCTTCATTATATATAAGAGGCATTTGGTAGCTCAATTTTAGACTGGATGAAGGAGACGGAAACATTTCGATTCACCAGGTAAACTCATCTTTCTTCATTGTCACGTGGGACCGACCAGATGACCACATGAAGATAAGGGCCAGCTATAGGTCACATACATTATACATCGTAAACCCCAAATATGTAGATCATTAATGTATTTTTTATGATTTTAAAATGTTAGAAGGCAATAATATGTTTTTCTATATCTCATTTGTAGGCACCTGATCCATCCAAGGATATATAGGTAAGTACAATGTATGGGCAAGTCTGCTTTTGACTCATTGGTTTATGGCTCTTGATAGGCAGAGCCAGCTGTCACTCACACAGCTGGGCGGATTCCGTCATCTACGTCGGGATCCGAACCTGTCACGGCTCTCTGCCATGACAGAGGAGGGACTGGATTCCCCCCTCCCCACTCCGAACCACCAGCGCTCCGTATGTATCTAGTGAGGATAACATCATATCTTTGACATAATCCATTCAAAAGCAATCCCTTTCATTCTTATCTAAACATATGGTTACTACTACTTTTACCGTGACTTTTATCACCTTAACCACAATTCTTCTCTCCCAGTCAATCCACTACCATTGCTTCCTTTATTTATAGGGGAGGGGGAACATTCCCAATGTGTATTGTACAAAAACTATTTTAGTGTTGGTTTCTCAGCCTTATCCAAATACCTCCTTTCCCTTCCCAACTTTCTTAGTGTCTTCCTTCCGGCGCTGGGACTGTGCTGGGCCCCCTAGAGGCCCGAGGCCCTGGTTCGTCCACACCGCCTGCACCGGCGGTAGTTCCGCCACTGTTCCTCACTCTATTTTGTGTTTGACTTAATTAGTCTAGACTAAAGTGTCTATGTGACAGTGAAACTCCCTTTCCCCCCACCTCCCTCCCCTAATACTTGTGTTCTTATCATTATTGTGTTTCCAAAAAATATCCATTAATCCATGTACCTATTGTGAGTATATTCTATGTTATACCCATCACAGTGTAACCTACCATCTTCTCGATCCTGTCACGGCTCTCTGCCGTGACAGGGGAGGGGTTGGATTCCCCGCTCCAATCCGCCAGCGCCCCCCTGGCAGGGGGCGGGTACAGCTGGCTCTGCCTCTAGATAGGCAGAGGCAGCTGTCACTCACGCAGCTGGGCGGATCCCATCATCTACGTCGGGATCCGTCCCGGCTGCGGCGGTCTCAGAATTCCGGGAGCTGTAGCTCGCGATATACCGAGCTTAGGGTGACGGGAGGACGCTAGTTTGTGTCCTCCCGTTGGCCTAAGGAGAGCTATGGGGAAAAGCCCTGACCCTATAGTTCTCCTTTAATGATTACGTAGATGGAAACCCTAACTGGATGCCCTTTTTTTAATCAATTATTGGTTTTATGTTTTTTTCATCCTTTGTTGCATCTCAGTGGTGCTGATCTTGCTGTGGACTGGCTTCCATATAGTGACACCAAAGGACCATTCTTGCAGAATGTCTGTCAGTGTGGCCACTTGTAGTCTCTGTCAGGGGTGATTGTGACAGAGCGACGATGTATGAGCACAGTTGGCCAACAGTTGTCACCCTTTAACAGGAAGTCCATGAACAAGGACCTTCATGGCAGGATATCTACGAAAGCTGCAGATGTAAAAACTTGGCTGTCTGCAATTATATCAGCAGGGCCGGATTTACTCTCTGCCGCCCCAGGGCCAGGTTTCCGCAATGTGGTCTATAGGATGCAGTAAATGGGCAGGGCTTGCACACTGACAGATCATTGGTCCAATAGTGAGTGTTCATTTTGGTAGGAGGGGTGGTACAGATCTTTCCTGGTTTTTCTGCATCTGAACCATTGGTCTTTAAAGAGGAGAGGTGGAGCCTTCTTTGTAAACTCACAGGACATTTGTGTGCTATTAGGGGGATGAAATAACTTTGAATACAAGCCGTTCTGTACTTCTCTCTGTCACATGACACAGGCACAGTATGCTCACCATGGAAGTCTTGTTAGAAGGCATATCGTCTCCTGCAAGTCTCCTACACTCTTCCCAACAATGCTCTTCTGCCAGCTGAGAGGCAGAGCATCACATACCAGCCATCCGTGTAATCATAAATGATTGATCGTAGTTGCGTGCGAAAAATAAAGCTCTATCTGTCCTCACATAATGGTATAAAATTCATTTCAGCACAGCGTTGCGTGACGGAATAAACGTCAAAGTACCGCAGCGCTGAATACTGAAAGAGGGCCTGGCCAGGAAGGGGGGGTGTAACACCGCGGTCTTGAAGTGGTTAAATGATTTTTTACTTTGAATGATAAATTGAGATTATAAAGGAAAATATCTGGGGAAAAAGTATTTTTGGAAACATTTACATTTATTTATGTTGCATCTGTAGCCAAGAAGAATGGCGTTTCTACACCTGGCCACCCTGTGGTGGATCATTTCTGCCATATCTGCTCAGAATCTTGATCCTGGTAAGTTGTACTTTACTGTATACTGTCTACCACATGGCTTCCAGTTTTCTAGGCGAGAGGCTCCTCAGCCTCCGCCTAGCACAGCTCTGTCAGTTCTCACACCAAGCAACCATTGAGGTGGGGTGGGCGGGGGCTATAGCCGCGATGGAGCACCATCCATACGTGCATTGCTTACAGCTCCCTTGCATACCCTGGAGTGACCACATTCTGGCTCCCGGCACCTCTACGAGCGTGCATGGGAGCCGTACAAACAATACACATATGGATGGAGCTCCGTCACAGCACACACTGAACCCCAGGCTGAGGATCCAGTCCAGTTTTCGTAAGGTAGAGAGACTGGATGGACCTTAAAAAAAAAATATGTGTGTGTGTGTCTGTCGGGTGTTTTTGAGGACCTGTTCACACTAGTACGGTGCGTTAATCACAAAGTCCCATGTGATCGATTAATGCACTGTACCATGCAAGCACACCTACCGTGCGTTCTGCTGCGTTGTTTTCATACCATTCATTTATATGGCACCCCAAATGCACCTCCCACCCACAGTTAGGTCACCTACGCCGGAAAGTGCGCTCCATTGCAGTGCGACTCGGGTCGCGACTTAATGACCAAAGACAAATGTGGGTCCCGAGGTTACACGGGTTGAAAACCACTGATCTAAACCTTGGATGGAAGCAGTCATACTGTATCCAAGTGCCCTATAAAAGTCTGGGGAGAGTGGATTTTAGTGATGGATTTATGTGAATGACTTATGTGGAATGGTTTGCCACAAGTCATTCTTTTAAAGGAGAACTATGGGGTCAGGGCCTTTCCCCATAGTTCTCCTTAGGGTAACGGGAGGACACAAACTAGCGTCCTCCCGTCACCCAAAGCTGGGTCGACGCCGCAGCCGGAGCGGATCCCGACAATTATGTCTGGATCCGTGCAGCTGCGTGAGTGACAGCTGGCTCTGCCCATCTAGAGGCAGAGCCCGCTGTACCCGCCCCCTCCCCGTCCGTTCCGCCAGTCAGCGCTGAGCGGGGAGGGGGGAATCCAGCCCCTCCCCTGTCACGGCAGAGAGCAGTGACAGGATCGAGAAGTGAGCGAACGCCGGTATGTATTCGCTCACCTCCCGATCTACTGAGCCGACCTGTGACAGTCTCATTGTCACAGGTCGGCTAGAACTATGAGGTGAGTGAAAAGCACCCCCCTCATAGTTCTCCTTTAAGTGATCCTTCCATTAAAATGTAAAATGCCAAACGGCTCCACCTGAAAAGGAAGAGCTGGAATAGATTCCTTTCCTGTCCCAGCGGAATCCTGCTCTGTTCAATAGAAATCCTCCTCTGAAGTCTGCTGGGAAACCAGCCCTTTAGGAGTGTCGGACTCCTATGTGCCCTGCAGTGCTTCCTAGACCTCCACATCACTAAAGGATGCAGTGATATGAAGGTCAAAGGGTAGGAACCATGTAGCGCTGTAGGGGGGTGAAGAAGATCAACGTTTCAGAAGTGTTTGTTTCCCAGTTGAGGTCAGAGGAAGATTTCTATTAACTGGAATGGCTTTCTGACTTTTTATTTCTGATTTGTAAAATGTTTTATCTTTTTTTTTTATGGGGGGGGGGCTACCTAGGAAGTGAACCGTGTATTTTCATGCATGGTCGACTCTAAAGACTCTGAAGCTGCCAGACATCACTTACTAAATTAAAAAAATGGTATCTAGTGTAAAATCAGTTCCTAAATGTATGACATCACTGGGTTCCGAGTCTCATCTCTTCTATACTGCAAAGAGGAAGGGTCATTGATTGGGTGCCCCACGTCTCTGCTTGGGTGACACGGATACCTCCCATTGACTGTAAAGCCGCAGCGTCTTCTCAGGATCCAGAAAACTGCAGCAGCATGAGGATGTCATAGTAAGTAAACTAATTGGTGGCGGGACAGAACATGATGCAGGACCTTTGCTCTCCACTCCCACATGAGTTGCTGGCATGAGACACAGACAATGGATTCAGGTGAGTAAAAAAAAAAGGGCTTTAGAAGGTGGGAGGGAGCGATGGTGGGGAGGTAATATTTGCCCTGAGATGGGCTTTAAGAATTTGTAACAGGGACGTGCCGTCAAGGGAGGCCGGTGGGGCAGAGCCTCACCTAGTATTATGGAGGAAAAAGCTGTCAGCTTCAAGTCTGAAGCTGACAGCTTTTTCTCGATTCAGATCGGCATCTATCAGGTTACAGAGCAGAGAAATCCTCCCCGCTGTGTAACCTGTCATGGACGGAGCGCTGTCTGGTAATTACAGGCAGCGCTGCATCCGGCTTTTGACAGGTAGTTAGGTTGCACAGCAGCGGGCTTCCCCACTGCTTGTGTAACCTAACTGTAGGTAGGTGCAGTATGGCCAACGGCCACTAGATGCCCCCATGGGGCCCTGGAGATAGATGCAGCTCTGGCCTGGGGAAACTCTGTGTCCCAGGAGAGTTGATATATAGGGGGCGTCCGAGAGGGGACAGGGTTGTGTTCAGAGGAGTACAGAAGAAGTCTAAGACTGTCTGCAGAGTCCCTGGAGGGAGACTGTTTCTTGAATATAGGCTGGTCCATGGGAAGGACAGGACCAGGCCTAGGACTATGTAGAGCTACAAAGATTCCCTAGTTTCCCCACAGGGGGAAACCCACCGTGCTAGGACTGACAATGGATGGGATTCCGGAGACTAGTGAAGTGCTAGAAGACTGACGATATTCGCCAGGGGGCCTCTGGCCGAAGTAGACGTGGACTCTGGGCTGCACCTGGGCTGATGTACCTCTCTCTCTCTAAAGTGTATTACCTCATACTTCTACCGAAGTATGAGGTGGACTGTAACCATCAGAGAAGGGTAGGTGCGCAATGGGGCTATGCCTGACACAGGGTGCCGTTCATGGTGGCCTTTCTCCTTGGGGGGGAGGAAGCGCCGAAGACCGCAGAGGCGGTAGAAGCCATGAGGCCCTGTGTACGTAGTACTACCCGTGTGGGAGTGTTTGCACGAGGCCAAGGCCGTGGCCCCTGACCGTGGGGTGTCTGGTTTCAAGTTGCATACACGGGGTTACTCAGCCAACCCAAGAGGGAACACACACACGCAACACCCCGGGAGTGAACCCCGCCTACATAACTATTGAGGCAATAGCTGTCACAGCCTCTACTCTGTGTTAGAGGCGTGAGCTCTGTGGAGTGTTTGGACCAATGGCAAAGCGCCATTGGTCCAAGCTGTCCAATCAAAAAAAGAAAAGAACAAAAAACCCATCGATCTCGGCAGTGACGAGCAAGTGAGGGATGTGGAGGCTCCTCCCTGTCTCCTCCCTTCCTCCTTCACACTAGCTTGGGACTGGGTTGTGGACGGGGCTTCAGCGGGCCGGGCCTTTGACAGGGGCGGGGCGTGCTGGGGGCGAGGCTGGGGAATGCCTCACACGGAACCAGAGGGACCGCACGTCACTGATTTTGTACAGCTGATGTAGAAGTCATTCTATGGAGAGCATACCCTGAACCATGTACTGCTAGTCTCTAAAAAAAGAGCTTTCGGTGTATACAAAGCAGTGTATAGTCAACGACCTGCACCCATAGAGAGTAAAGTATCCAAAGCGAGGTGATAGCACACAAAATATGCCTCTGGATGTAAATAACAATCTCTACAATTGCTCCATCATGTAAAAGGTCTACCACTGTTCCCAATATTTATATTTCTTCTAGTTATGTTTCTTTATTTCAGGTAAAAGCCTTGCCCTTCGAGGTCGAGCAGCACAGTCTTCCACCTACTCCGGCTACTCCAATGCCATAAATGCCATCGACGGGAACCCAGATTCTAACTTCAACCGCGGCTCATGTTCCTGTACTCAACCCGACTTATCCCCATGGTGGAGGGTGGACCTACTGGCATCGCATAAAATCTTCTATGTCGTGATCACCAACAGAGGGGACTGCTGCGGGGAGAGACTGGACGGGGCCCACATCCTTATCGGGAACTCTTTGGAAAACAATGGGAACAATAATCCAAGGTCACTACTGGTGTTTTTTTTTGTGTGAATTTGGCTTTTCTTATAAGGTTCTGTTAATCTTAGAAAGTTTCTGCAGAGAATAAACAATGTACTAGGGAAGGGCGGAGTGTAAACCAATCAGGCTCTTCTTCATGGCACAGTACTGTTCAACTAACACTGATAGAAGGAGATAGCAGAAAGATCACCTCAGAAGTGTGCCGCACTGTCCAATCCCAAGTTGGCATGGAGCTTAGACCAGGCTGCATGGCTCAACTGCAAAACAGTGTTCAGGGAAGACACAGGGAGTGCAGAGACACAGGAGTGCAGGACCGGGCTACGCTGCCGCCTGGATCTCAAAACTGGCTAAACAAAATGACAATCTCCGTTTATTCCCTGCAAGTAGAAGAACAGAGTTACATTTTCTGTTCATGGAATGCCAGAAAATTGGGGAATTATCAGACCTTTTAAAGGTGTTCTCCAGTCACAAAAATGTGCAAAAAATATGTTGGTTCTATGCGCGGTCAGTGCGCTCCCATCATTGCCATTCGGGCTGACCATCAAAGGTCCCACTGCTTAATGACCGACAGCAAGGTGGGTCATCGCTCGGCTTTATGTCAATGGTATGAGGACAGTCTATGTGAGTGTTCTGTGTATGTTGCAGTGACATGCCGTGCCTTCTGTGCGGGGTGAGGCATCCCCCAGCCAGCCAAAGCTCCGCTCCCATCCCGCCAAAGCTCCGCTTCATCCAGCTGAAGCCCCCCAGCTTGGTAACCAAGCTGTGTGGGGAGGAGGAACGGAGGAGACAGGGAGGAGCCTCCTTGTCCCTCACTTGCTCGTCACTGGTGAGGCATCCCCCAGCCAGCCAAAGCTCTGCTCCCATCCCGCCGAAGCTCCGGCCCTGCCCCACCTAAGCTCCGCCCCATCCCGCTGAATCCCTGCCCCCAGCTCAGTAACCAAGCTGTGTGGGGAGGAGCTTCCCAGTTCCTCACTTGCTCGCCACTGATGAGGCATTGAGATCGATGTCCTCACTGAGTTTTTTTCTTTTTGTGATTGGACAGCTTGGACCAATGGCGCTCTGCTATTGGTCCAAGCCATCGACAGAGCTCACACCTCAAACACAAGGCTGTGACAGCTCTTGCCTCAATAGTTAGGCTACACAAGCAGTAGGGAAGCCTGCAGCTGTGTAAACTAACTAGTTGTCAAAAGCCGGATGCAGCGCTGCCTGTAATTAACATGGAGCAGAAGAAAAAGCTGTCGGCTTCAACATTTCCCTCCATAATACTAGTTGAGGCTCCGCCCCCCCCCGCCTCCCCTGACCGCACGTCCCTGGTATGTTATGGTCACCAAGCAACAAACTGGCTGCCGTTGAGGCACGCCATGTGTCCATCAAGTCACATGAAACTTTGGAGTGTGCCATATTGGAAAATCAGATCTTCATCAAGAAACTAGGCAGTGAATAGCAGGCACCATTTGAAATACAATCTAATTATGGAATATACCAGAGGGAAAAACTAAGGAGGTCCTTGCGACAATGCTATTACTTACATACATTATACTATATCTCTGTGAATGTTCGGATTCATCCAGGTCATGGGTATATCTATAAAAAAATAAAATAAGTCAAGGCAACTGGACTTGCTGTATTTTTCTTGAAGACTTTTCACTGGTCATCCGACCAGCTTTCTCTATTCTGAATTGGGAAAGCTGGTCGGATGTCCAGTGAAACGTCTTCAAGAAAAATTCAGCAAGTCCAGTTGCCTTGACTTATTTTATTTTTTTTATAGATATACCATGACCGGGTATACCAAATTCAGCAAGTCCAGTTGCCTTGACCTATTTTTTACAGATATTATATTATATCTTTAGTACAAGTAATATCTTGTCACTCATACGAATGAATTTTCTGCTTTCATGCAGGTGCGCAGAAATTTCCCGCATACCCAACGGCGCCACTCAAACCTTCCAGTGTAATGGCATGGTTGGCCGATATGTGAACATCGTCCTGCCCAAGAAACAGACCTATCTCCAGCTCTGCGAGGTCCAGGTGTTTGGGGATCCTGACTCCTCCTCGCCTCTGTGCTATTAAGATGACACGGTGGGCAGGGATATTGCAAAGATGTACCCAAGATGCTACAGCTGTGTTTAAGTAGAACTCC
>NW_017309180.1:11878-17728 GCF_000935625.1 Nanorana parkeri | reverse complement strand
TATTTTCCCACACAAATTATTTATTTGAATGCAGCAAGAGGGATGAGACCTTGTGTTGATGGGACAGCAAAGTTAAAGGAGAACTATGAGGATGAGTGGAAATCGCTCATCCTCATAGTTCAAGCCGACGTGTGACAATGAAACACGTCGGCTCAATAGATCGGGAAGTGAGCGAACGCATAACGTCGCTCGCTCACTTCTCGATCATGTTCCTGCAGAAAGCCGTGACTGTCACTCACACTCCCTGCAGGGATTTCCCCCCCCCCTCCCCTCTCTGATCCTCCAGTGCTGACTGGCGGAACGGACGGGGGAGGGGGGCGGGCACGGTTGACTCTGCCTTTAGATAGGCAGGGCCAGCTGTCACTCACAGAGCTAAGTGGATCTCGACAGTAATGTCGGATCCGTCCCGGCTGCAGCGGTCTCAGTATACAGCTAGCTGTAGCTCGCTATATACTGATCTTTGGGTCACGGGTAGGGCTGGATTTCCCACAAGGCCAACCAAGGTCCGGCCTCGGGGCAGCAGGGAGTACAAGGGCAGCAGGGGTATGGAATTCCTATCTCCTGATGCCTCGGACATGCAGTTCCCGGCACCGGGCAGGTAGTTTTCGATGCTCGGCGGGTTTGCAAACATGTTCGTAAGTTTAATGTCGTGCGACCTTACAGTAGTAGAGGTCGCACGGCTTCCACACACACCTTACGATAATCGTACGATCGCGGGATTTCCCACCATTATCGTACGATTATCGTAAGGTGTGTGGGGACCTTTAGGAGAACTATGGGGGAAAACACTGACCCCATAGTTCTCCTTTAAGAACTCTACTATTGATCTAGCTCCTGGAGTGCTCAAGACTGATTGGCGGTTAGTAATTACTGACCAAGTTGCATTCATCAAAAACTCAGATATCATGTTTGGGAGGATTTATCTTTTTAATAAAAAAAAATGCAATTTAAGATTTGAATTTTAGCAATAAAAAGTTTTGTGTTTCACTTTTTTCACCAAGCTGTTTCTCATTCTTCTCATGATCTTAAAAAGTCCATTAAAGCGGACCTTCCAATGCAATGCAAGGTCCTCATATACTGGCTGGGCCCCAACATGTGAATATAAAGAAAAAAGTTATTACTTTATATACTGTATATATTACTTTTGTATACACTTTATTCTTACCTTACCCCCCGTCTTCCACATCATTGGGCTTGGCATCACCGTCCTTCCAGGAAGACTCCTGGGATATACAAAGCAGGTCATATCTTCTGAGAAGGCTCTCCAGTCCATTCCAAGAGCATTTTCTCATGAGATTTTGGAAAGTTTAAAGGAGAACTATGAGGGGGGTGCTTAGAATGGTTCAATTTGGTACGTGGTGTGCAAAGGTGTTGCTTTCAGGATGTTGTTAGTTGATCCGATTTAGTCAAAAAACAAGATGAAAAGGGATGTATGGTTGAGATTAAAGAAGAACTATGGGGGTTAAGGCTTTTCCCCATAGTTCTCCTTAGGGTAACGGGAGGACACAAACTAGCGTCCTCCCGTCACCCTAGGCTCAGCTGAAGCGGTATACTGAGACGCCGCAGCTGAAGCGGATCCCGACAATTATGTCCGGATCCGCCCAGCTGCATGAGTGACAGCTGGCTCTGCCTATCTAGAGGCAGAGCCAGCTGTACCCGCCCCCTCCCCCGTCCGTTCCGCCAGTCAGCGCTGGCGGATCGGAGCGGGGAATCCAGCCCCTCCCCTGTCACGGCAGAGAGCTGTGACAGGATCGATAAGTGAGCGAACGCCGGTATGTGTTCGCTCACCTCCCGATCTACTGAGCCGACCTGTGACAGTCTCATTGTCACAGGTCGGCTAGAACTATGAGGATGAGTGAAAAGCCCCTCCCCCCCTCATAGTTCTCCTTTAAAGTAGTGCATCAAAAACAATGTAGCATGTAGAGACTCACTGTCAGGGTACCGCGCACTGGTGTCCCCACACCACATGCAGGTACCCACGCAAGAAGACCAAATTAATGTGACCACACTGGATAGGGTATAGGCACAGTTTATTGCTATACAGCAAACATGAAAACACAAACCCCACCAACACCCACAAGCTAACACAAGCAGTAAATAACAAAACTCAAATAGAACAAAAACACACCTACAGCCAGCGGGAACAGGGCTAGGAACTACAAAGCGGGTATCAGGGCTCAGGAACTGGATGCAAGGAAGGGTTCGGGACTGCATACAGGTAACAGGTTTGGGACTGCATACAGGTAACAGGTTTGGGACTGCATACAGGTAACAGGTTTGGGACTGCATACAGGTAACAGGTTTGGGACTGCATACAGGTAACAGGTTTGGGACTGCATACAGGTAACAGGTTTAGGACTGCATACAGGTAACAGGTTTGGGACTGCATACAGGTAACAGGTTTGGGACTGCATACAGGTAACAGGTTTGGGACTGCATACAGGTAACAGGTTTGGGACTGCATACAGGTAACAGGTTTGGGACTGCATACAGGTAACAGGTTTGGGACTGCATACAGGTAACAGGTTTGGGACTGCATACAGGTAACAGGTTTGGGACTGCATACAGGTAACAGGTTTGGGACTGCATACAGGTAACAGGTTTGGGACTGCAAATGGGGCTCAGGGGAACGCGACAAGATACTGAGCCGACGTCCTGACTGCAGGGAGGGCCTAAATACCCTCCCAGGAAGCACCAGGTGATGGGATGATCACTGGCAGCTGGGACACACCCACAGGTGAGTACTGGAGCTGCAGGTTCCTGACAGTTCCTGGCTGCTGGAGACGCCCGCAGGCGAGCACAGGAACTGCAGGACTTGGCTCCAGCGCCACCTGCGGGTGCTCTGGATCCTGACGCTCGCCATTTGGTTGGGAGTGACTTCGTCCCTCGACCGATGACTCCACGTCACTCCATACAGCCCTTTCATCTTGCTTTTTGACTAATCGAATCAACTATCAACATCCTGGAAGCAACACCTTTGCACACCACGTACCAAATTGAACCATTCTCCCACCCCACTCCCCTTGAACTCAGTCAGTCGCGGCGCTTCTTCCTCCCACTTCGTTATTTGCTCTCATAAGATTTGGGCGGTTCTGTACTCCCCAGGATCTAGCCAAAAGGAATGTGACGTGGTATTTATTATATATTATATTATTTTTCTTCCTCCTGACGCCCTACGAGCCGGTCCCGGGCCGCAGATGGGGCAGCGGATCCCGGGATTGAAGGTGAGGGGGGGCGAAAAAACGAGCACATATAGGCGATCGGCGGGCTATGGAGCCGCTGATCGTCTATATGTGAAACACCCGGTAACGGATTGGTGCATTGGTCTGGTCTTTTCTGCGCGAGCAGAAAAAAAATCCACCAATGCTGCAGTGCCGTCCGTCCGTTTTTTTACAACGGGCGGACGGCAAGTGGTTAAAAGAATAACAACTAGAAAAAATAACACATGTGTATAAAATGCACTTCAGTGAAAAAAATGAATGGTTAAAAAATATCCATGATCCTGGATCTTCAACAGTCCATTAGGAAAATAGAAGATAAAACATTGGATGTAAGATAATCCGAACAGTCTCCTATGACCATCAACAGAGAAACCTTCTGGAATGCACCTCGCCTTTAGCAGGGACCAGCCAGGGTCTGTATGCGCTGTTCCTCTCATTCGAACCAGGTAGAGGAAGCACCTGAAGCCGAACACCTCCCGGTGATTTCCTCCTCTCAGGTACAGACTCTCATTGCAGTCTCAGGAATTGGAAGCAGGCAATTCATCCGAATGGACCCATGCATCAAATAAAAAGTGCAAACTCGTAGTGCAGATGGTTTTAAAAAGATACTAAAAAAATGTATTAAAAAAGGATACAACTCGCATATCATAGATAAAAGTAAGGTTTTTAGTAAGCAGCCACAGACACTGTGTGCAATGGCTCAGCTCCTCTACTCCACCCTACGTACGTTACGTCAAAGGGCGTGACTTCATCAGGGGTGAACCCCTGATGAAGTCACACCCTTTGACGTAACGTACGTCAATTTGCACTTTTTACACATTGTATCACATTATTTCACGGTCATTATCTACTATATCTGACACTTTTGCAGTTCCTTTCACACAGCGCGGCTTTTATTATTAAAGGAGAACTATGGGGTTAAGGCTTTTCCCCATAGTTCTCCTTAGGGTAACGGGAGGACACAAACTAGCGTCCTCCTGTCACCCTAAGCTCAGTATATAGGGAGCTGTATCTTGCGGTATACTGAGACGCCGCAGCTGAAGCGGATACCGACAATTGTGACCGGGATCCGCCCAGCTGTGTGACTGACAGCTGGCTCTGCCTATCTAGAGGCAGAGCCAGCTGTACCCTCCCCCGTCCGTTCCGCCAGTCAGCGCTGGCGGATCGGAGCGGGGAGGAGGGAACCCAGCCCCTCCCGGTGTCACGGCAGAGAGCCGTGACAGGATCGAGAGGTGAGCGAACGCCGGTATGTGTTCGCTAGACATGTGCACCAGCAAAAAATTTGTTTAGTTTAGTTTCGTTTTGAAACAAAAAAAAATTCATTTAGTTTTGTTTTTCGGGTCCGAGATTAAAATTTTTATTGGGGGGGCCAGTAGCCCCTATCTTAATTTTGGTTGCCCCTGTCTGCCCGACATCTTGTGTCCAGGTTTCAGCTGCCATGAAACCCGGACACAGCATTCAAAACCCGGACTGTCCGGGTGAATCCTGGACAGGTGGCAACCCTATTAGTAGGCGAGGTTGAATAAAGACCAAGGTCCATCCAGTACAACGTGTGTGTGTGTGTGTGTGTGTGTTTGTATATATATATGGCTCTAACACTTCCCATATCCCTGTATATGAAGTGAAAGAAGAAACTCATCCAGAAGTTTCTTGAATTTCTCAATGCTTTCAGCAGATACCACCGCCAGTAAAAGGGAATTCCACATTTTAACACCTCTCACAGTAAATAAAAAAACCCTTTACGTACTCTAAGATAGAACACCCGCATTTCTTTTCCCCTTTTTTTGAGTACAATATGTAACTAGATCCCTGTTTCTGTGATTTGGATTGGGCTTTCATTCCACATAATATTTATATGAGTTATCACATTGCCCTCCTACTATGTCCTTGTCACAGTTCAGCTGCAGACTTGTAGTTCTACAAGTATATACAGACCTCTTACCCCTTGGTGTATTCTGGTTTGGGGCTGCCCTAGGCAAGGCAAAACTCGGGCGCCCCTCCCCACTAAATTTACCCCACCCCTTCCTGTTTAATACTTTTTGCGTAACCTGCCAGCCGCTGGATAGTGCGCGTGCTGTATCCAGCTTTTGACATGTTCCGCTATTAGCGTAGCAGGAAAGCTGTGGTCTCAGGGGGGCTGTGCAGGATCTGTGGTGGGCTCTACAGGGTCTCAGGGGGGCTTTGCAGGATTTATGTTGAGCTCCGCGAGGTCTATGGTGAGCAGAGCCCACAACAGATCCTGCACAGCCCCCTGAGACCCTAGAGCCCACCACATATCCTGCACAGCCCCCTGAGAGCCTGCAGAGCCCCCACAGATCCTGCACAGCCCCCGAGGCCCTGCAGTCTGCAGGGTCTTAGGGGGGCTGTGCAGGATCCGTAATGGGCTCTGCCCACCACAGACCCCGCAGAGCCCACCACAGATGCCCCCTACGGATCCTGCAAAGCCCCCACAGATCATACAGAGACCCTGCAGGATCTCAGGGGGGCTGTGCAGGATCTGTGGTGGGCTTTGCAGGCTGCAGAGCCCCCTATGGATCCTTAAAAAGCCTCCCACAGAACCTGCAGAGACCCTTCTGTCTTCTGGATCTCAGGGGGGCTGTGTAAGATCTGTGGTGGGCTTTGCAGGCTG
>NW_017309180.1:9494-11790 GCF_000935625.1 Nanorana parkeri | reverse complement strand
CAGTGTCTTCTGCACCAGCCATTTCTGTAGCAGCTTGTTACTATGATCATTCCACGTGGTTACAATGTTGCCGTCTGTTACCGCAGATCACAGGAACGTTCTACAATCTGGTGGGAATTTCGGCCTCAGCAAACCTGTAAAAAAAAAGATTTAAGCTCTGAGGAACCTCTAGTAAAACCTTTATGAAGCCAGATTATCTCTTATCTCCTCTACGCACCTTGTCCCCCTTACGTTCTGATTGTCAGTTTTTATTACTATGCATGCGAACATTTACAGTTTTTTTTTTGTAGAACGCCTTTTTATGGTGCCGTGTAAAAAAAAAAAGTACTCACTATTTTCCAGAAACACCTTTATTTAATGTGTGTCCAAGCGCCTGACCTCACCACGCCTTGTACCAACAGCATCATTATTTTAGGGTTGTAATAAACGGGATATGTTGCGGAATGAAATCTGGACTTTGGACATTTGATCAATTTGCTCTTTGTTCTTATCTTCATCTTATCAGTTAAAAAAACAAAGACATACAAAAAGAGAATTGGGGAAAAATACTACATGCCTAGTTTTACATACAAGAATATAGGGTGGAGTGAGAGAGGCGGGCCTTGGAGGGGACCAGGGGGGCGGGCACTGGATGCCTATTGATCTAGTGGTCTATGCTGTTACACAGTTAAAGGAGAACTATGAGGTCAGGGCTTTTCCCCATAGTTCTCCTTAGGGTAACGGGAGGACACAAACTAGCGTCCTCCCGTCACCCTAGGCTCAGTATATAGGGAGCTGTAGCTCGCGGTATACTGAGACGCCGCAGCCGGAGCGGATCCCGACAATTGTGCCGGGATCCGCCCAGCTGCGTGACTGACAGCTGGCTCTGCCTATCTAGAGGCAGAGCCAGCTGTACCCTCCCCCGTCCGTTCCGCCAGTCAGCGCTGGCTGATCGGAGCGGGGAGGGGGGAATCCAGCCTCTCCCCTGTCACGGTAGAGAGCCGTGACAGGATCGAGAAGTGAGCGAGCGCTGGTATGTGTTCGCTCACCTCCCGATCTACTGAGCCGACCTGTGACAGTCTCATTGTCACAGCTCGGCTAGAACTATGAGGTGAGTGAAAAGCCCCTCCCCCCTCATAGTTCCCCTTTAAAGCACGTAACAAAAATAAAACAATCACCTGCATGGAAAAGCCATCGTATAATACTCGGTCCCTCTGGCAACATCACTGTCCTCCTCGGTATTCTGCAGGGACGGGTATCTGAAGTCTTTCCTTTCCATGAACTGTTAAAAACAAATATTGTTATCTGATTACAGGCTCATGTGAGCCCTCCGCTAGTCAGAGATTGAAGAAAACATGACTGGTGGATTCGTCAATTTTTCGTCCCTCCGTTAAAACCCCAATAAACACACGGACTGCGCGACATGGATTATAACGGCCACAGCGGCCCCTTTTCTTGAACCAAACAACTTTAACAATAACCAAAAGTAATAAATCAAATAATATACACAAATAATACTGTAAAGGATTGTTGACCTGAGAAGGGGTCTTTGGGTGCCCAACAGCCCAAAAAGGCCTCTCCTACCACTCCACCCATGTCCCCAGCCGCACCACAACCAGCTCGAGGACACTTACTCCTTCTGGGTTCCCAAGGGGCCAGGCCCCGCCCTTTACAAATCCGGACACCAACAGGGGGATGCACCCATACCAGCTGATTCCAACATCTGGATCGGCTGAGCCGAACCTCCGGCAGGTTGCTGCTGTTTAACCTATTCTCATGGGAGCCAAACGGTAGTGAGAGACTAGCCGAATGCCGCCCCAACGGCATTCAGCTCCGCTATTCTGCTCGGTACCTCCGTGGTACCGAGCAGAAGAGTAAAAAAGGGAAAAAAGTAGAAAAAAAAGTGTAAAAAGTTCAATAAATGACACATCTTAAAAAATAAATAAAGATTTTTTTTTTTTTAAGTAGAAACAGAAAAGATCATTAAAAAAAGAAAATCCAAAAATAAAGATCACTGAAAAAAGATCTTTAAAAAAAAAAAAATGAAACAATTGGGCAGAGCTAGCAGTGACAGCTAGCTCCGCCCAACTGTTTCCTATTGGCCGGGACCTGCTAGAGTCTTCTAGCAGGTCTCAGCCAATGAATAACAACTTGGCGGAACTGGCCGTGACAGATTTGCAAGAACGAGTCTTCTTTCATGGAGTCTATTAAACCTAATTTATGAACAACATTACACTGAGTGGCCGGATTATTATATACACTGAGTGGCCGGATTATTATATACACTGAGTGGCCGGATTATTATATACACTGAGTG
>NW_017309180.1:6233-8905 GCF_000935625.1 Nanorana parkeri | reverse complement strand
CCCCCACAGATCCTGCACAGCCCCCGAGGCCCTGCAGTCTGCAGGGTTTTAGGGGGGCTGTGCAGGATCCGTAATGGGCTCTGCCCACCACAGACCCCGCAGAGCCCACCACAGATGCCCCCTACGGATCCTGCAAAGCCCCCACAGATCATACAGAGACCCTGCAGGATCTCAGGGGGGCTGTGCAGGATCTGTGGTGGGCTTTGCAGGCTGCAGAGCCCCCTATGGATCCTTAAAAAGCCTCCCACAGAACCTGCAGAGACCCTTCTGTCTTCTGGATCTCAGGGGGGCTGTAAATCCGGCCCTAGATGTAAGCGGGAGCCGATCGCAGTGTCTTCTGCACCAGCCATTTCTGTAGCAGCTTGTTACTATGATCATTCCACGTGGTTACAATGTTGCCGTCTGTTACCGCAGATCACAGGAACGTTCTACAATCTGGTGGGAATTTCGGCCTCAGCAAACCTGTAAAAAAAAAGATTTAAGCTCTGAGGAACCTCTAGTAAAACCTTTATGAAGCCAGATTATCTCTTATCTCCTCTACGCACCTTGTCCCCCTTACGTTCTGATTGTCAGTTTTTATTACTATGCATGCGAACATTTACAGTTTTTTTTTTGTAGAACGCCTTTTTATGGTGCCGTGTAAAAAAAAAAAGTACTCACTATTTTCCAGAAACACCTTTATTTAATGTGTGTCCAAGCGCCTGACCTCACCACGCCTTGTACCAACAGCATCATTATTTTAGGGTTGTAATAAACGGGATATGTTGCGGAATGAAATCTGGACTTTGGACATTTGATCAATTTGCTCTTTGTTCTTATCTTCATCTTATCAGTTAAAAAAACAAAGACATACAAAAAGAGAATTGGGGAAAAATACTACATGCCTAGTTTTACATACAAGAATATAGGGTGGAGTGAGAGAGGCGGGCCTTGGAGGGGACCAGGGGGGCGGGCACTGGATGCCTATTGATCTAGTGGTCTATGCTGTTACACAGTTAAAGGAGAACTATGAGGTCAGGGCTTTTCCCCATAGTTCTCCTTAGGGTAACGGGAGGACACAAACTAGCGTCCTCCCGTCACCCTAGGCTCAGTATATAGGGAGCTGTAGCTCGCGGTATACTGAGACGCCGCAGCCGGAGCGGATCCCGACAATTGTGCCGGGATCCGCCCAGCTGCGTGACTGACAGCTGGCTCTGCCTATCTAGAGGCAGAGCCAGCTGTACCCTCCCCCGTCCGTTCCGCCAGTCAGCGCTGGCTGATCGGAGCGGGGAGGGGGGAATCCAGCCTCTCCCCTGTCACGGTAGAGAGCCGTGACAGGATCGAGAAGTGAGCGAGCGCTGGTATGTGTTCGCTCACCTCCCGATCTACTGAGCCGACCTGTGACAGTCTCATTGTCACAGCTCGGCTAGAACTATGAGGTGAGTGAAAAGCCCCTCCCCCCTCATAGTTCCCCTTTAAAGCACGTAACAAAAATAAAACAATCACCTGCATGGAAAAGCCATCGTATAATACTCGGTCCCTCTGGCAACATCACTGTCCTCCTCGGTATTCTGCAGGGACGGGTATCTGAAGTCTTTCCTTTCCATGAACTGTTAAAAACAAATATTGTTATCTGATTACAGGCTCATGTGAGCCCTCCGCTAGTCAGAGATTGAAGAAAACATGACTGGTGGATTCGTCAATTTTTCGTCCCTCCGTTAAAACCCCAATAAACACACGGACTGCGCGACATGGATTATAACGGCCACAGCGGCCCCTTTTCTTGAACCAAACAACTTTAACAATAACCAAAAGTAATAAATCAAATAATATACACAAATAATACTGTAAAGGATTGTTGACCTGAGAAGGGGTCTTTGGGTGCCCAACAGCCCAAAAAGGCCTCTCCTACCACTCCACCCATGTCCCCAGCCGCACCACAACCAGCTCGAGGACACTTACTCCTTCTGGGTTCCCAAGGGGCCAGGCCCCGCCCTTTACAAATCCGGACACCAACAGGGGGATGCACCCATACCAGCTGATTCCAACATCTGGATCGGCTGAGCCGAACCTCCGGCAGGTTGCTGCTGTTTAACCTATTCTCATGGGAGCCAAACGGTAGTGAGAGACTAGCCGAATGCCGCCCCAACGGCATTCAGCTCCGCTATTCTGCTCGGTACCTCCGTGGTACCGAGCAGAAGAGTAAAAAAGGGAAAAAAGTAGAAAAAAAAGTGTAAAAAGTTCAATAAATGACACATCTTAAAAAATAAATAAAGATTTTTTTTTTTTTAAGTAGAAACAGAAAAGATCATTAAAAAAAGAAAATCCAAAAATAAAGATCACTGAAAAAAGATCTTTAAAAAAAAAAAAATGAAACAATTGGGCAGAGCTAGCAGTGACAGCTAGCTCCGCCCAACTGTTTCCTATTGGCCGGGACCTGCTAGAGTCTTCTAGCAGGTCTCAGCCAATGAATAACAACTTGGCGGAACTGGCCGTGACAGATTTGCAAGAACGAGTCTTCTTTCATGGAGTCTATTAAACCTAATTTATGAACAACATTACACTGAGTGGCCGGATTATTATATACACTGAGTGGCCGGATTATTATATACACTGAGTGGCCGGATTATTATATACACTGAGTGGCCGGATTATTATATACACTGAGTGGCCGGATTATTATATACACTGAG
>NW_017309180.1:5092-6017 GCF_000935625.1 Nanorana parkeri | reverse complement strand
AGCCCCCCCCCCCCCGCCGCCCCCCAGGGATGGACTACAATCTCAATACAAGTGAGTAAACTAAACGTGAGATTGTAGTCCATCCCAGGAGTGAGCTTTTGATGGTGGCCTTGATGGAGGAAGGAGCTGCAGGAGAACATTGGAGAGGAGGGTGTAAAGTGGCTGTACACAGATATTACCACTTTGCCAGTTGTTTGTATAACACCGCTGCATCATTTCTCGATGGGGACACCGAGTACAATAAAACCCTGATAAAGATTCTGATCACTTTTGGCTCTTATTAAAAAAAAATGGTTTAGGGGGGGGGGGCACTTTAAGAGGCTGGAGAGCCCCGAGGAAAAACATAACACTTTCCTGATCATTCTGAATCCCGCAGAAATATTTGTTGTGTTGGGTGGAAGTGTTTGCAGCCGCCTGGGAGACACCCAAACTGCGATCATAAAGATCTACTTTTGTTTGAACAATTAAATCCCGTCTTTAGAACTTCCGCAGAAATGTTTTCCTAACCGAGTAGGTCACTGCTGTGTAATATATACAGACGCCTTCCTTCAGTACTTTCATTGAACTGTTTGACTACACAAGTAGGTCTTTGTTGTGTTCTGTAATCCATATCCCCCCCACCCCCTCCATGGTGGTGGCCGTCATTTGGTGCTACAGACGACAGATTGGCTTGTCTAGGACTGTGGTAACTTCAGGGCCCACATTTGTCCTCGGTCATTAAGTTGCGACCCAGGTTGCACTGCAATGGAACGCAAGGACGTGCGGGCTGCTGTGCTGTGACGGAGTTCCATCCATATGTGCATTGCTTGTACAGCGCCCGTGCATGTCTGTAGAGGTGCCGGGAGCCAAAATGTGACGTCACTCCAGTCCAGGCACCTCCTACAGGACATGCAAGGTAGCCATAAGCAATGCACGTATAGATGGA
>NW_017309180.1:3967-5047 GCF_000935625.1 Nanorana parkeri | reverse complement strand
GCACCCCACCTCAAGGTGACACTCGGCACCCGGCGGCATATTTTGAATGGCTGCTCGGTGTAAGGTGCTGCGCTAGGGGGAGGCTGAGGAGTCTCTCACCTAGAAAAATGGAAGGCATGTGGCGACCCACTGAACACGGGGTCGCGACCCACCAGTTGAGAACCAAGGGTGTCGGACACTCTGAGATGTTGTTAGTGCCTATACCTGCAAGAACCGAGGATAGGGATGAGGTTACACAGAGGTTACACTATGGGGATCCCATGATCGACGTTGGATTTACATCGTGGGATGTCAATTTTATTTGGGGAGGGGTTTCCTTGTTCCAAATTGTATTGCATAGCAGAGGCAAACTGCAAGCGACGAGCACGTGGTGATACACGGGTCTACAGCAACGTGACTCAGACAACACAATGACAACGGATCAACATTACACATAAGAATACTTTGTGCAGATAGTAACAGATGTACACAAAGATTGCCAACCCATTCACCAAGGAAGTGGGTCACCGTAGTGTTCTGTTATCCATACCCCCGTTCATGGTGGTCAACATCATTTGGTGCTACAGTTTGGCTCTCAGTCAGGGCTTGTCTGAGAAGTTTACTGTCTACACCAAGAACATGGATGAGCTTCAGATTTGCATGGACCATGTGATTGAATGGAACCCAGCCTACGTGCAGTTCTGTGAAAGGACCAAGGAAACCTCAGGCTGAGGCGGCCGGCAGTCAATCAGTTATCGGCGGTATTACCGCTGCCTTTGAATGGCAGATACCCATCAGCTTGTTTCACATTGTAAACGCGCTGGCAGGGATCCTCGGCGGCGTCATCGATGATTTGGTCAATGACATCACACCGGATATAAAAGACAATTCCCATCTGGAATGTAAACACAGCACGAGGGAGCTGTCCTTTGTGAAGGGAGTAGCAGCGGCACAGCATGTCATTGGTCATTTCTTATGTTACTACACCCCACACTACACCCCATACTACACCCCATACTATACCCCCATACTATACCCCACACTACACCCCATACTATACCCCCATACTATACCCCACACTACACCCCATACTATACCCCC
>NW_017309180.1:666-1985 GCF_000935625.1 Nanorana parkeri | reverse complement strand
ATGAGCTGTAAGCAATGCACATATGGATGGAGCTCCCTCGCGGCCATAGCCCCAGACACATGCACCCCACCTCAAGGTGACACTCGGCACCGGGCGGCATATTTTGAATGGCTGCTCGGTGTAAGGTGCTGCGCTAGGGGGAGGCTGAGGAGTCTCTCACCTAGAAAAATGGAAGGCATGTGGCGACCCACTGAACACGGGGTCGCGACCCACCAGTTGAGAACCAAGGGTGTCGGACACTCTGAGATGTTGTTAGTGCCTATACCTGCAAGAACCGAGGATAGGGATGAGGTTACACAGAGGTTACACTATGGGGATCCCATGATCGACGTTGGATTTACATCGTGGGATGTCAATTTTATTTGGGGAGGGGTTTCCTTGTTCCAAATTGTATTGCATAGCAGAGGCAAACTGCAAGCGACGAGCACGTGGTGATACACGGGTCTACAGCAACGTGACTCAGACAACACAATGACAACGGATCAACATTACACATAAGAATACTTTGTGCAGATAGTAACAGATGTACACAAAGATTGCCAACCCATTCACCAAGGAAGTGGGTCACCGTAGTGTTCTGTTATCCATACCCCCGTTCATGGTGGTCAACATCATTTGGTGCTACAGTTTGGCTCTCAGTCAGGGCTTGTCTGAGAAGTTTACTGTCTACACCAAGAACATGGATGAGCTTCAGATTTGCATGGACCATGTGATTGAATGGAACCCAGCCTACGTGCAGTTCTGTGAAAGGACCAAGGAAACCTCAGGCTGAGGCGGCCGGCAGTCAATCAGTTATCGGCGGTATTACCGCTGCCTTTGAATGGCAGATACCCATCAGCTTGTTTCACATTGTAAACGCGCTGGCAGGGATCCTCGGCGGCGTCATCGATGATTTGGTCAATGACATCACACCGGATATAAAAGACAATTCCCATCTGGAATGTAAACACAGCACGAGGGAGCTGTCCTTTGTGAAGGGAGTAGCAGCGGCACAGCATGTCATTGGTCATTTCTTATGTTACTACACCCCACACTACACCCCATACTACACCCCATACTATACCCCCATACTATACCCCACACTACACCCCATACTATACCCCCATACTATACCCCACACTACACTCCATACTACACCCCATACTACAACCCATACTACACCCCATACTACACCCCAAACTACATCCCATACTACACCCCATACTGTACACCACACTACACCCCATACTACACCCCATACTACACCCCATACTACACCCCATACTATACCCCATACTATACCCCCAACCTACACCCCAAACTACACCCCAATATACACC
>NW_017309180.1:0-413 GCF_000935625.1 Nanorana parkeri | reverse complement strand
CGATCTATGGGATGTAGTATGGGGGTATACTATACCCCCATACTATACCCCCATACTACATCCCATACTATACCCCATACTATACCCCATACTACATCCCATACTACATCCCATACTACACCCCATACGAAACCCCATACTACATCCCATACTATATCCCACACTATACCCCCATACTATACCCCCATACTATACCCCCATACTACACCCCATACTATACCCCCATACTATACCCCATACTACATCCCATACGACACCCCATACTACATCCCATACTATACCCCATACTATACCCCATACTACTTCCCATACGACACCCCACACTACACCCCATACCCTACCCCCATACTATACCCCCATACTATAACCCCCTACTACACCCCATACTATACCCCATACTACACACCATACTA
>NW_017309179.1:87501-92166 GCF_000935625.1 Nanorana parkeri | reverse complement strand
CCATCCACACTACATTCTCTGACAGCTCTCCCCTCACTGTCTACAGTAGCTTATCTTGCAGGTTCCTCCCGATGTCCTCTCTGCAGCAAATATCTTGTAACGGTAAGACCACTCTTGCCACTTACCTCCAATGTAAGGGACCCTTTTGCACTTATGAGGTGAGTGGTCCCTTCACTTACCACCAATGTATGACACTTCCTGCAGTCATCAATATACACATTTTTCAATAAAACACAAAAATAATAGGCAGACCGAGTTCCAGTTTTTTTCTTTGTCTTTTTATTGCCGTCATTGTATGTTTGCAGCCCCCATATTGGTACAGTGCCCATGTATTATCAGGATTGCCCGTTTGTTGCTACATGTATTGTAATGATTGCCGTTGTGTTACCCACCTGTCATAACTGCCAGACTATTGCCCATGTGCTGTCCTAATGGCCCATGTATTACCACAGTATAGTGCTTTATTGCCGTCTTTGGAATTGTGGGACCAGCTCAGCACTGTTTCCTTTGAGGACAGTATTGCCATAGGTTATTCCTGATTGGACTTTATCTATCAAACCACACCCCTAAAATCTTCAATACTGTTGAGGAACCCTCCCCCTTACCCAGAGAATCAGAGGAAAGTGTGCTAGTCATATATATCTCTGGAGTTCCCGGGTCTACATTGCTGCTCCGCCCATTATATGGGGTTCTCTGTCTGATTGGAAATTCTTTATTACATGGAGAATATAAAAGAGTAGGGATACCCCAATGCAACAGATGATTCAGCCCATCAGACTTCACCTATGACTGAAATATCACATTTGTTATGAACTCATTTTTTTTCATACAGTTGTTCTATCAACTGAACACTTAGCTTATTAAATTATCTTTTTTGTGTACAATAATTCCTAAACTCATGAAAAAGGGCCATCCCGAGTGTGAATTTTCTGGTGTATAACCAGACTTCCTTTCCTAGAGAAACACTTCCCGCACTCTGAACATGAAAATGACTTTTCACCTGTGTGGATACTCTGGTGTCTAAAAAGTACACTTTGCTGAGTAAAACTCTTTCCACACTCTGAACAGGAAAAAGGGCGCTCGCCAGTGTGAATTTTCTGGTGCCTAATAAGTCCTCCTTTCTTAGTGAAACTTTTCCCGCACTCTAAACAGGAAATAAGGACATTCCGAGTGTGAACTTTTTGGTGTTCAACGAGGCCTCCTTTCCTAGAGAAGCATTTGCCACACACTGAACATGAAAAATAATTTTCACCTTTATGAATAATTTGGTGTCGAAGAAGTACAATTTGCTGAGTAAAACGTTTCCCGCATTCTGAACAAGAAAATGGACGCTCGCCAGTGTGAATTCTCTGGTGTAAAATAAGGTTTCTTTTTTCAATAAAAGTTTTCCCGCACTCTGAGCAAACATAAGGGCGCTCATTAGTGTGAATTCTCTGGTGTGCAGTAAGTTTTCCTTTACGGCTGAAACCTTTCCCACACTCTGAACAGGTAAAAGGACGTTCACTCTTTTGAATCCTCTGGCGTTTTAGAACTTCTCCATTCTGAATGAAACATTTCTCATTACCAGGAGAAAATGAGGGACTCTCAGCTGATTTGCTTTTATCGATTCTAACAAGTACTAGGTTTCCACAAACCAAACCTGACAGTGAACTCTCTCTGGTGTGAACTCCATAACGTAACGTTTCCTCGGAATTCAATGGATCTATTGATCTCTCCGCACTGTGAGATCTCAGATGGACATCTGGAGTAAGAGTCTGTGATTGGTCAGAAGATTCCTCAGGATTAGAGGGATCCATTGATGTCTCTGAATGGGAAGGTCTGTGATGTCTATTATGAGTAATGGGATTCACTCCCGGAGAATCCTGTGTGATGTCATCATCTCCTTCATAACAATCTGTAGATAATATAAGATGTCTCTCCGTAGTATTCCGGACATGTCTTCCATCTGTTGGGAAGAAAGTGTTAAATAAATGTTATAAATATCCCTCACGTGTGTGACATGATATATATATATATATATATATACACACACATATATACTCATAGAAGAGAAATTAAACTGTGACCTGTTTCTGTATTTAGTTTCACTTACTTGTGTCCATATGTAGAGAAGATTCCTCCTGTTTACTCTTCATAATCATCTCCCCCTCCTCCATAGACTGCTGAGCTCCACTCACCAACGTCTCTTCTTCTTCCTCTTTAACCTCAACTTTCATGTCTTTCAGTTCTTCATCCTAAATCCCCAAAGATGATAGAATCGTGAAAAGGTACAGAAAATAACAGGAGATCACATAGAATAAAGTTCTCTCATAGTTTAGATTACATTTTTCGGTCTACACTCCCAGTACTGTCTACCTGATCATGGTGGGGGATGGTGTGATCTTCCTGTGTGGAATCCCGGGAATACAGAGGGCGGGGACATCTCTCTGGTGGGTTCCTCTTACTGGATCCATCTGTAGGAAACACACACACTGACTGAATACATTGTTTCTATGTGTGTATCAGATGATGGGGGAACTAGGTGGACCCTCCGTACTGCTCTCTCCTCTTACCCGGTGATGTGAGGGGCGGCTCATTCTCCATCACGACGTCCTTGTAGAGATCCCGGTGTCCTTCTAGATACTCCCACTCCTCCATGGAGAAATAGACAGAGACATCCTGACACCTTATAGGAACCTGACACACACAATGATACAGTCACCACCCAGACACATCCCTTGTCTGTTCCTGGATCATGTCCCAGAATTCCCGGCACTGCTCACCTCTCCCGTCAGCAGCTCCATCATCTTCTTGGTGACTTCTAGAATCTTCTTGGCTCTGTTTACCTCTGTGGTCCGGCAGTGAGGCGGAGGCTCTGTGATGGGTGATGTCCTGTGGGGACATCTGCTGGGTGTTACTGGCTCACCAGATGTTTTCTTCACTACTTTATAATCCTGAGTAAAGAAAGATAGTAACAATTATCATTGGAGACTTCACAGGAACCTCTCTAGACAGGTCTGTATTTTAATAAAGAGAAATGTCAACTGATCCTTCCCAGAATCCTCCTCACCTCTCCGGTCAGCAGGTAGATGATCTCCAGGGTGAGGTCTAGTATCCTCTCAGTCATATGGGTTTGGTCCTTGTCCATCTTCATTGATGTCATGAGATCTACATCAGAAGCATACCAAATCAAACTGCGATCAGACAGCAATCACGGCCAGAGGAAGCCACGAGCAGTGTCAGAGCGGGGAAGATGGCTGTGGTCGTGTTCGTCATCTGATGCGGAGTTCGCCAACGGAAGCAAGATTTTGCTGAACTTCCTGTTCACGAACCGAATTGTTCTACATAAGATGCTCTTCTCAGTAGAGAAATGATGAACAGAGAATTATCTAGACTGTCCCGGGATGAATAATGTCAGCACAGAGTTCCTCCAGAGTTCTCACACCTCAGACGGCTTCTTTTACTTATATATATATATATTAATGTGAGAGTAGAATATATGTGAAGGAGCTACCATAACACATATCACAGTGACTATGAAGGATGAGGATGGACATGACGTGGGGGGGGGTTACTGGGTGTAAATATAAAATAATATCTTTTTACCTCCTCTGCAGCTAGTTCCAGCAATGTCTCCTCTCTACTTCCTCCAGATTCACCTTTCACCCGGGAACTTCCTTTACATACCCTTACATCACTTCCTGTCTGCGTTGCACCAACTCTAAGCAAGATCACCACCTTGTGAAAATTGTAGAAACTGCCCCTCACATTGATTTATTTTGCTCGCTGCCTCGTTCTTTAATTACGTTGAACACTTCATCCAACTTCATACAGATTACTCATCATTTAAAACCTAAAGGACACAAAAGTATCATAAAAAACTATAATGTGATTTTAATAATACTTATAAATCTCTGAAACAATATCCAAGAGAAAGTGAAAATTTAAATACAACAACAAGGTGTGTCAAGGTGCCATTCATAAGGTGCCAATACACTGTACGATTATCGTACGAGATCCCGCGATAGTACGATAATCACAAAGTTTACGGAAGGCGTGCGACCGTTTCGACGTCTTCCGTCGAACAAGCAGGCTTGAAAACCCGTCGGGAATCGCACGATTCTTGGCGGGTTAGTGGCCTGCTTGTTCGACATCTGCCGAACAGGCCGGTGTGCGCACCCGTTTGCAGTCATCGGAAAGCCCGCCCCTCAAGATGGGCAGATCGTACAAGCTTTCAATTAGCTTACAACCATCGCAAGACAATAGTCTTGCGATGGTTGTAAGGTGTGTGTGGGAACCTGGAAGGGGGTCCGCTGGTGGCTGGTGCTTTCAGACATCTCGACTCCCTGACCCTCGCGAGAGATAGGGTTGCCGCCTTTTCTTCCAGCGAAACCCGAACACTCTAGAGATGCATGGAAATTTTAGGGTGCCAAGTGCGTAACGTAGCTGTTCTCAGAGCCGGATTTTCCACAAGGCCCGGCCTCGGGGCAGCAGGGTTGTGGAATTCCTATCTCCCGATGCCTGGGACATGAAGTTCCGGGCGCCGGGCGGGTAGTTGTTTTCTACATTTTCGCCCTGCTTTGGGCAAGCAGAGATAAATGTAAAGCGGGAAAGCTGCCGATTGTGTTAAACAAGTCATCTCGGTGATGTCGCTGAGATCACTTGTATGCAGCCTGCAGGTCTGGC
>NW_017309179.1:61422-87489 GCF_000935625.1 Nanorana parkeri | reverse complement strand
GGTTGATCTGGCATAGCCGGGTCGAGGGGTGCGGACCAAGGTGGAGCTCTAAGGTCCATCGGGCACAATTCGTGTTCAATGAGCGCAGAAGGTTTGGGTCGCAAAGGAGAGGACGGAAACTAATCCAAAATTCTGGCCAAGAGAGGCGCGGTGGTACAATTCAAAATCGGTCAGTCCCATCCCACCCTGCGTCTTCAGGGAGTCTTGTATCGTAAACGCAAGTAACCCTTTTTCCAAATGAAGCGAATAACTATCGAACGTAAAGTGTTGAAAAAATGCTTCGGGGGGGAGGAGAGGGGGACAGGGAATGATGGGGATAGTTTTTAACAGTTTAGGGAGAGTTTCCATTTTTAAGGTATTCCTGAACTATGATATCGTACGGGAGCGGTAAGACTCCAAAGCCTGGCGCAAAGAACCAAGGAGAGGAGGATAGTTCAGCAGGAAAAGATCCGATGAATTGGAGTGGACTGCGGTTCCTAGGTAGGTAATATATTTAGATTGCCATTGAAAGGGAAAATTCTTTCTCAAGGGTGGGAGAGGGTAGGGTTAGGTTCAAGGCCGTTGATTTAGACATGTTGACCTTAAAATGACTGAACATACCAAATCTTTAAAATTCTGATAACAACGCCGGGATACTAATATGCAGAACGTGTGAGATATAAAAGCAACTTATCTGCGTGATGGAAGGAGGGAGTATGAATTCCATATACACTATATTGCCAAAAGTATTGGGACGCCTTTACACCCACATGAATTGTAATGGCATCCCAGTCTTAGTCCGTAGGGTTCAGTATTGGGTTGGCTCCGCCCTTTGCCGCTATAACAGCTTCAACTCTTCTGGGAAGGTGTCCACAAGGTTTAGGTGTGCCTATGGGAATGTTGGACCATTTGTGAGGTCAGGTACTGATGTTGGAGGAGAAGGCCGGGCTCGCAGTCTCCGCTCTAATTCATCCCAAAGGTGTTCTATGGGGTTGAGGTCAGGACTCTGTGCGGCCAGTCAGGTTCCTCCACCCCAAACTCCCCCATCCATGTCTTTATGGACCTTGCTTTGTGCACTGGTGCGCAGTCATGTTGGAACAGGAAGGGGCCGTCCCCAAACTGTTCCCACAAAGTTGGGAGCATGAAATTGTCCAAAATGTCTTGGTCTGCTGATGGCTTAAGAGTTCCCTTCACTGGAAATAAGGGGCCAAGCCCAGCCCCCGAAAAATAACCCCCCACCAAACTTTACACTTGGCACAATGCAGTCAGGCAAGTACCGTTCTCCTGGCAACCGCCAAACCCAGATAAGGGTTAAACAATAAACCAAAGAGAGGCAAGGCTTGCACAGATGATATCCAGATATTAAAGGGTTAAGACTTCTGCGGTGTTAGGACTTCTTGATGTTGCTGGAGTTCCTTTCTTGTTGTTTCAAAACAAGAGCCCCTCGAGCTGCCTTGGCAGCATCTTTTTGTCAGCCCTTTAGGGAGTGTCATGGAGCTGACCCCCTAGGGCAGGGCTGGAGAGGGAGAGTAAGAGGGACGAGCCTTTCCGATTTCTTCCTCTGCTCCTCCCAAACAGTTCAATTCATAACTTAACATGATAGCGGAGTATTTATTTTGAATAAGGTCCGGAAACCTGTAAATTATAATGCGTCATGATGTCAACGTTAGATTGAATCTAAACATGCCCCAAATATGCCGGATTGGGGGGGGGGCAGGAGGGTTAATATCACCTGTCCAGCCGTGGCCTACTGGAAACTATTCATTATTGGTATCGATGTTCTCCTTGTGACGAGACACGGCTATTTGTGCACTTAAAGGAGAACTATGAGGGGGGAGGGGCTTTTCACTCACCTCATAGTACTAGCCGACCTGTGACAATGAGACTGTCACAGGTCGGCTAAGTAGATCGGGAGGTGAGGGAACACATACCGGCGCTCGTTCACTTCTCGATCCTGTCACGGCTCTCTGCCGTGTCAGGGGAGTGGCTGGATTCCCCCCTCCGCCAGCGCTGACTGGCGGAACAGACGGGGGAGGGGCTGGATTCCCCGCTCCGATCTGCCAGCGCTGACTGGCGGAACAGACGGGGGAGGGGCGGGTACAGCTGGCTCTGCCTCTAGATAGGGAGAGCCAGCTGTCAGTCACGCAGCTGGGCGGATCCCGGCATAATTGTCGGGATCCGCTTCAGTTGCGGCGTCTCAGTATACCGCGAGCAGCAGCCCAGCGATATACTGAGCCTAGGGTGACGGGAGGACGCTAGTTTGTGTCCTCCCGTTACCATAAGGAGAACTATGGGGAAAAGCCTTAACCCCATAGTTCTCCTTTAATTTTACAATATCAATGTCCAAATCTAAATTATAAAATGGAGCCGATATTGCAACTCTTTACAGCAAAAATCTTATAATGGTGAAATTTCCCACCTCATGAAAGGTCCATCCTCACCTCCAATGTAAGGGACCCTTTTTTGCACTCATGAGGTGAGTGGTCCCCTCACTTACCACCAATGTATGACACTTCCTGCAGTCATCAATATACACATTTTTCAATAAAACACAAAAAATAATAGGCAGACCGAGTTCCAGTTATTTGCCTTTTTATTGCCGCCATTGTATGTTGTACATATTGGTACTGCGTCCATGTATTAGGATTGCCCTTTTGTTGCTCCATGTATTGTAATGATTGCCAATGTGTTACTCACCTTTGATTCCCACCTGCCTTCATAAGTGCCAGCCTGTTGCCCATGTATTGCCCTATATGCCCATGGTAATACATGGGCATATAGGGCAATACATGGGCAACAGGCTGTAAGTGTGGTAGCAGCTCAGCACTGTTTCTTTTGAGGACAGTATTGCCATATGTATTTCCTAACTGGCCTTTATCAAACCACACCCCTAAAATCTTCAATACAGATCGAGGAACCCCTAACACTCCCCCTTACACAAGGAATCTGAGGAAAGTGTGCTATTCATATTTCTCTCGAGTTCCCGGGTCTCCATTCCTGCTCCGCCCATTATATAGGATTCTCTGTCTGCCTGATTGGATTTTTTTTTTGTTCCATGCAGATTGTAAAAAGAGGAGTAGGGATACCCCGATGTGGGCAAAAAGTAAAGGATTTATACTATCACATCTTACTGGAGACTGCAAGGAATATAAGAAGGCAAAAGATGATTCAGCCAATCAGACTTCACCCATGACTGAAATATCAAGTTTGTTAGAACGGACCTCTCTATAAACTAATTTATATTCCTACAGATGTTCTACCGACTGGACACTTGCTTCATTAGATTATCATTTTGGTGTAAAATAATTCCAAAACTCAGGAAAGGGGATCATCCCGAGTGTGAATTTTCTGGTGTATAACCAGACTTCCTTTCCTAGAGAAGCACTTCCCGCACTCTGAACATGAAAAAGGCTTCTCACCCGTGTGAATATTCTGGTGTGCAAGAAGTGTACCTTGGCGGGTAAAACGCTTTCCACACTCTGAACAAGCAAAAGGACGCTCACCAGTGTGAATTCTCTGGTGTCTAATAAGTCCTCTTTTCTTAGTGAAACTTTTCCCGCACTCTAAACATGAAACAGGAGCCTTCCGAGTGTGGACTTCCTGGTGTCCAACCAGGCTTCCTTTCCTAGAGAAACATTTCCCACATTCTGAACAAGAAAAAGACTTTTCACCCTTGTGAATAATCTGGTGTGCAAGAAGTATACTTTGCTCAGTAAAACTCTTCCCACACTCCGAACAGGAAAAAGGACGCTCACCAGTGTGAATTTTCTGGTGTCTAATAAGTCCTCTTTGCTTAGTGAAACGTTTCCCGCACTCTGAACAGGAAATAAGGCCTTTCTGAGTGTGAAGTTTCTGGTGTTCAATCAGGCTTCCTTTCCGAGAGAAGGATTTGCTGCACACTGAGCATGAAAAAGAATTTTCACCTCTGTGAGTATTTTGGTGTTTACGTAGTATACTTGGCTGAGTAAAACTTTTCCCGCACACTGAACAAGAAAAAGGACGCTCATCTGTGTGAATTCTCTGGTGTAACATAAGATTTCTTTCTTCAATGAAAGCTTTCCCGCACTCTGAGCAAACATAAGGACGCTCATCAGTGTGAAGTCTCTGGTGTACAATAAGTTTTGCTTTACGGCAGAAACCTTTCCCACACTCTGAACAGGAAAAAGGACGTTCACTCTTGTGAACTCTCTGGCGTTTTAGAACTTCTCCATTCTGAATGAAACATTTTTCATTCTCTGGAGAAAAATAGGGACTCCCAGCTGATTTGGTTTTATCGATTCTAACAAGTACTAGGTTTCCACAAACCAAACCTGACAGTGAACTCTCTCCTGTGTGACCTCCATAACTTAATGTTTCCTCGGAATTTAATGGATCTATTGTTCTTTCCGCACTGTGAGATCTCAGATGGATATCTGGAGTAACAGTCTGTGATTGGTCAGAAGATTTCTCAGGATTAGAGGGATCCATTGATGTCTCTGAATGGGAAGGTCTGTGATGTCTATTATGAGTAATGGGATTCACTCCTGGAGAATGTTCTGTAATGTCATCATCTCCTTCATAACAGTCTGTAGATAGAATAAGACGTCTCTCCGTAATATTCCAGACATGTCTTCCATCTGTTGGGAAGAAAGTTATAAATAAATGTTATAAATATCCCTCATGTCTTCCATTCAGTCATAGTTATTGGTCTACAATGTAACCATATCTCAGAGCTCATGGTAATGGAGATGGACCTTCATATGGTGTACAGTATCTCCTCCTCATTTGTTGGGGACATGACGTTATATTGAGGAATGGAGATGGACCTTCATATGGTGTACAGTATCTCCTCCTCATTTGTTGGGGACATGACGTTATATTGAGGAATGGAGATGGACCTTCATATGGTGTACAGTATCTCCTCCTCATTTGTTGGGGGCATGACGTTATATTGAGGAATGGAGATGGACCTTCATGTGGTGTACAGGATCTCCTCCTCATTTGTTGGGGACATGACGTTATATTGAGGAATGGAGATGGACCTTCATATGGTGTACAGTATCTCCTCCTCATTTGTTGGTCACATGAAGTATATTGAGGAATGGAGATGGACCTTCATATGGTGTACAGTATCTCCTCCTCATTTGTTGGTCACATGACGTTATATTGAGGAATGGAGATGGACCTTCATGTGGTGTACAGTATCTCCTCCTCATTTGTTGGTCACATGACGTTATATTGAGGAATGGAGATGGACCTTCACATGGTGTACAGTATCTTCTCCTCATTTGTTGGTCACATGACGTTATATTGAGGAATGGAGATGGTTCTTCCATATGGTGTACCTATACAGTATATGAGGGTACATAGATGACGTTCCTTCTGTTAGCGGTTGGGATCTCTTAATCTTTCCTGTACCAATGGTCAGCACAAAGTTTGCATAACTAGAGGGAAAAAAATAACAAACATGGGGAGGATTCTTTGTCGTGGTGAAATTGATTCTTTTACTGTAATTTTTGTAATGACATAATATATGACTGCAAATTTGATTGGATGGGTTTATAAACACAAAATATATGACGGGCTCCTAAAATTTGTGGGGGAATACAGAGTAGAGGGTTGTTCTCAGGTGTTATCCGATTGTCCTCTGGAATTAGGAAAGATATTTTTTTCTATCCTTGTTGGAGCTAATGAGGACAAGGTTTAGATCTTCATCTGGGTCACCTGTGTGAGCTATGGATATTTTCAGTTCAGTGAACTTGATTGACAATTGTCTTCTGTTAACCCGTGACATGATATATATATATATATACACAAATACACACACTTTATACTCATAGAAGTGAAATGAAAATGTCAACTATTTCTATATTTAGTGTTTATGACTTACTTGTGTCCATATGTAGAGAAGATTTCATCATCATCTCCCCCTCCTCCATAGACTGCTGAGCTCCACTCACCAACGTCTCTTCTTCTTCCTCTTTAACCTCAACTTTCATGTCTTTCAGTTCTTCACCCTAAACCCCCGAAGATGATAGAAAATAACGAGAGATTACATAGAAGAACGCTTTCTCATATTTTAGACTGCATTTTAGGTCTACAAGCTCAGTTCCATCTACCTGATCATGGTGGGGGACGGTGAGGTCTTCCTGTGTGGAATCCCGGGAATACAGAGGACGGGGACATCTCTCTGGTGGGTTCCTCTTACTGGATCCATCTGTAGGAAACACACACACTGACTGAATACATTGTTTCTATGTGTGTATCAGATGATGGGGGATCTAGGTGGACCCTCCGTACTGCTCTCTCCTCTTACCCGGTGATGTGAGGGGCGGCTCATTCTCCATCACGACGTCCTTGTAGAGATCCCGGTGTCCTTCTAGATACTCCCACTCCTCCATGGAGAAATAGACAGAGACATCCTGACACCTTATAGGAACCTGACACACACAATGATACAGTCACCATCCATACACATCCCTTGTCTGTTCCTGGATCATGTCCCAGAATTCCCGGCACCGCTCACCTCTCCCATCAGCAGATCAGTGATCTTCTTGGTGACTTCTAGGATCTTCTTGGCTCTGTTCACGTCTGTTGTCCGGCAGTGATGCGGAGGCTCTGTGATGGGTGATGTCCTGTGAAGACCTCTGCCGGGTGTTATTGGCTCACCTGATATTTTCTTCACAAATTTATAATCCTGAGTAAAGAAAGATAGAAACGATCACTGGAGACTTCCCAGGAACCTCTCTAGACAGGTCTGTATTTTTATAAAAAGATACATCTTATGTCATAGAACCTTCCAGAATCCTCCTCACCTCTCCGGTCAGCAGGTAGATGATCTCCAGGGTGAGGTCTAATATCCTCTCAGTCATGTGATTGCGCTTGTTCTCCATTCTTACTGATGTGGTCACCGGACTCTCCTCTCTATAGATGGATAGTAACATGAGAATGATCTGGACTGAATGATGTCAGCACAGAGTTCCTCCAGAGTTCTCACACCTCAGACAGCTTCTTTTACTAATATTATATATACCAGGGATCCCAACCTGAAAAAAGTAATTTCAAGGTGGTGCCTTCTGCCTCCCTCCCCCTCCGCGGGGGTCCCGATATCAGAATAATAAAAACAAAACAGAGAGCAGGGAAAAGTTTACTTTGCTAGATAGAGCACAGTAAATCTTTCCCGGAGAAAGTGTTTCTCTCCCGGGCGGCCGGGAGCCATAATCTAATAGCGGGAGACTCCCGGAACATCCGGGAGAGTTGGGATGTCTGATATATATATTAAATAAATATTTATGTGAGTAGGAGGAGATAAAAGAGAATATGTGAAGAAGACGGACATTTCGGAGGGTTTCTGGGTGTAAACATAAAATAATATCTTCTTACCTCCTCTGCTGCCACTTCCAGCAATGTCCCCTCTACTTCCTCTCGACTCACCTTTAACCCGGAACTTCCTTTTCATACCCTTACATCACTTCCTGTCTATGCCTTCCATGCACTCTAAACAAGATCACCACCTTGTGAAAATCTTAGAAACTGCCCCTCACATTGATTTCACATTTTGCTCGCTGCCTCGTTTCTAAAATCACGTTGAACACTTCATCCAACCCATCCAGATTATTCATCATTTGGACCCCCTTACTACCTCTTTTGCTGCACCTCAGCATCAGAGTACCACCTTTTGCAGATACAACAGGCAACCACATTATTATACAACATAAAGCAAATGCCGTGGCAGTAGGGTTGCCACCTTTTTATTCAGCGAAACCCGAACACTACGGGTGACGTACGGAAATTTTTTGGGGGGAATGAGTCGCGGCTTATTCATATGTAAATATCACAGTTAGGACTATTTTCAGTGGGGGGACAGCAGCCCCCATCTTAATTTTGGTTGCCCCCGTCTGACTGACATCATGTGTCCGAGTGAAACCCAGACACAGCATTCAAAACCCGGACTGTCCGGGTGAATCCCGGACAGGTGGCAACTCTGTATGGCAGATATCTAAGGATAAAGGTGTCTTATGGAAGTGCAGCCACCTCAGAGACAAGTACTATGTTACCTGTTGTGTAGGTGACCCGCCAAACCATATTCATTTTTTTATGGGGTTTAATATTTCCTGCACAATGTTTTCTGACCTGTTTAGCTAACTGTAGGGTACCCACTTCCCACCAATATAAGAATAAATATTTCCCCTGGTGGGGGGTGCTCCTCTCCCACAATCCACACTACATTCTCTGACAGCTCTTCTCCCTCCATCCACACTACATTCCCTGACAGCTCTCCTCCACCATCCACACTACATTCTCTGACAGCTCTCCTCCCACCACCCACACTACATTCTCTGACAGCTCTCCTCCCACCATCCACACTACATTCTCTGACAGCTCTCCTCCACCATCCACACTACATTCTCTGACAGCTCTCCTCTACCATCCACACTACCTTCTCTGACAGCTCTCCTCTACCATCCACACTACATTCTCCTCCTCCATCCACACTACATTCTCTGACAGCTCTCCTCCCACCATCCACACTACATTCTCTGACAGCTCTCCTCTACCATCCACACTACATTCTCTGACAGCTCTCCTCCACCATCCACACTACATTCTCTGACAGCTCTCCTCCCAACATCCATACTGCATTCTGTGACATCTCTCCCCCACCACCCACACTACATTCTCTGACAGCTCTCCTCCACCATCTACACTACATTCTCTGACATCTCCTCCCTCCATCCACACTACATTCTCTGACAGCTCTCCCCTCATTGTGTTCAGTAGCTTCACTTGCAGGTTCTTCCCAATGTCCTTGTTACAGTAAAAACCTTAAAAGCGTGAATATCACCCCTTATGGAAGGACAATCCTCGCCACTCACCTCCATTGTGAGGGACCCCTTTGCACTTATGAAGTAAGACGTCCCTTCACTTACCACCAATGAGTCCAAATCCTGACTGTATATTTTTTACAATGACACTTTCTGTAGTCATCAATAAACACATTTTTCTGTAGAACACAAAAAATAATAGGCAGACCGAGCTTCAGTTATTTTTTCTGAACTTTTTATTGCCGTCATTGTATGTTTGCAGCCCCCGTATTGGCACAGTGCCCATGTATTATCAGGATTGCACGTTTTGTTGCCCTATGTATTGTAATGATTGCCAACGCGTTACCCCCCTTTTATTCTCACCTGCTGTCATAACTGCCAGCCTGTTGTCCATGTATTGCCCTATTGGCCCATGCATTACTACAGTATAGTGCTATATTGCCGTCTTTGTAAGTGTGGGACCAGCTCAGCACTGTTTCTTTTGAGGACAGTAACCTATTGGCCTTCAACTATTAAACCATACCCCTAAAATATTTAACACTGTTGAGGAACCCCCAAACCTCGCCCTTACATCTGAGGAATGTGTGGCATTCGTATACATCTTGAGTTCCCGGGTCTACATTTCTGCTCCTCCCATTATATGAGGTCCTCTGTCTGCCTGATTTTACATTCTCCACATAATAAACAAACTTCAAAGAGGAGTAGGGACACCACCATGTGGGCAAAAAGGAAAGGATTTGTAGTATCTTACTACTGGAGACTGCAAGGAATATAAAAAGGTTACAAATGATTCAGCCCATCAGACGTCACCTATAACTGAAATATCACATTTCCTAGAACGGGCCCCTCTATAAACGCATTTTTATGCATACAGCTGCTCTACCAACTAAACACTTGCCTTATTAGATCATCTTTTCCATGTAAAAAAAGCCCCAAAACTTATAAAAATGGTCTGCCCCGAGCATGAATTTTCTGGTGTATAACCAGACTTCCTTTCCTAGAGAAACTTTTCCCGCACTCTGAACATGAAAAAGACTTTTCGCCTGTGTGAATAATCTGGTGTCTAAGAAGTATACTGTGCTGAGTAAAACTTTTCCCGCACTCTGAACAGGAAAAAGGACGGTCACCAGTGTGAATTTTAAAGTGTCTAGTAAGTCCAAGTTTGTTAGTGAACGTTTTTCCGCACTCTAAACATGGAATAAGGCCATTCCGAGTGTGAACTTTCTGATGTTCAACCAGGCTTCCTTTCCTAGAGAAGCATTTGCCGCACAGTGAACATGAAAAAGAATTTTCGCCTGTGTGAATATGTTGGTGTCGATGAAGTACAATTTGCTGAGTAAAACTTTTCCCACACTCTGAACAAGAAAATGGACGCTCGCCAGTGTGAATTCTCTGGTGTAAAATAAGGTTTCTTTTCTCAATGAAAGTTTTTCCGCACTCTGAGCAAACATAAGGACGTTCATCAGAGTGAATTCTCTGGTGTACAGTAAGTTTTGCTTTACAGCTGAAACCTTTCCCACACTCTGAACAGGTAAAAGGACGTTCACTCTTTTGAATTCTCTGGTGTTTTAGAACTTCTCCATTCTGAATGAAACATTTCTCATTCCCTGTAGAAAAAGAGGGACTCCCAGCTGATTTACTTTTCTCAATTCTAAGAAGTGCTAGGTTTCCACAAACCAACTTTGACAGTGAACTCTCTCCTGTGTGACCTCCATAACTTAATGTTTCCTCGGAATTTAATGGATCTATTAATCTCTCTGCACTGTGAGATCTCAGATGGATATCTGGAGTAACAGTCTGTGATTGGTCAGAAGATTCCTCAGGATTAGAGGGATCCATTGATGTCTCTGAATGGGAAGGTCTGTGATGTCTCTTATGAGTAATGGGATTCCCTCCTGGAGAATGTTGAGTGATGTCATCATCTCCTTCATAACAGTCTGTAGATAAAATAAGACGTCTCTCTGTAATATTCCAGACATGTCTTCCATCTGTTGGGAAGAAATTTTTAAACAAATGTTATAAATATCCCTCATGTCTTCCATTCAGTCATAGTTATTGGTCTACAACATAACAAAATCTAAGAACTCAGACATGGGATTGTTTACAAATTACATTATTTCCTCCTCATTTGTTGGGGACATGACGTTATATTGGGGAATGGAGATGGACCTTCATATGGTGTACAGTATCTCCTCCTCATTTGTTGGTCACAGGACGTTATATTGAGGAATGGAGATGGACCTTCATATGGTGTACAGTATCTCCTCCTCATTTGTTGGTCACAGGACGTTATATTGAGGAATGGAGATGGACCTTCATATGGTGTACAGTATCTCCTCCTCATTTGTTGGTCACAGGACGTTATATTGAGGAATGGAGATGGACCTTCATATGGTGTACAGTATCTCCTCCTCATTTGTTGGTCACAGGACGTTATATTGAGGAATGGAGATGGACCTTCATATGGTGTACAGTATCTCCTCCTCATTTGTTGGTCACAGGACGTTATATTGAGGAATGGAGATGGACCTTCATATGGTGTACAGTATCTCCTCCTCATTTGTTGGTCACAGGACGTTATATTGAGGAATGGAGATGGACCTTCATATGGTGTACAGTATCTCCTCCTCATTTGTTGGTCACAGGACGTTATATTGAGGAATGGAGATGGACCTTCATATGGTGTACAGTATCTCCTCCTCATTTGTTGGTCACAGGACGTTATATTGAGGAATGGAGATGGACCTTCATATGGTGTACAGTATCTCCTCCTCATTTGTTGGTCACAGGACGTTATATTGAGGAATGGAGATGGACCTTCATATGGTGTACAGTATCTCCTCCTCATTTGTTGGTCACAGGACGTTATATTGAGGAATGGAGATGGACCTTCATATGGTGTACAGTATCTCCTCCTCATTTGTTGGTCACATGATGTTAGATTGAGAAATGGAGATGGACCTTCATATGGTGTACAGTATCTCCTCCTCATTTGTTGGGGACATGACGTTATATTGAGGAATGGAGATGGACCTTCATATGGTGTACAGTATCTCCTCCTCATTTGTTGGTCACATGATGTTAGATTGAGAAATGGAGATGGACCTTCATATGGTGTACAGTGTCTCCTCCTCATTTGTTGGGGACATGACGTTATATTGAGGAATGGAGATGGACCTTCATATGGTGTACAGTATCTCCTCCTCATTTGTTGGTCACATGACGTTATATTGAGGAATGGAGATGGACCTTCATATGGTGTACAGTGTCTCCTCCTCATTTGTTGGGGACATGACGTTATATTGAGGAATGGAGATGGACCTTCATATGGTGTACAGTATCTCCTCCTCATTTGTTGGTCACATGACGTTATATTGAGGAATGGAGATGGACCTTCATATGGTGTACAGTGTCTCCTCCTCATTTGTTGGGGACATGACGTTATATTGAGGAATGGAGATGGACCTTCATATGGTGTACAGTATCTCCTCCTCATTTGTTGGTCACATGACGTTATATTGAGGAATGGAGATGGACCTTCATATGGTGTACAGTATCTCCTCCTCATTTGTTGGTCACATGATGTTATATTGAGGAATGGAGATGGACCTTCATGTGGTGTACAGTATCTCCTCCTCATTTGTTGTGGACATGACGTTATATTGAGGAATGGAGATGGACCTTCATATGGTTCTTTCTCCAGCCAGAAGCTCAATAATCTTGTTGGTGACATTTACACTCTTCCTGCCACTGTTTATCAGGCGGGGAGTTACTTTGAATAGTGGCGTCTTCTTAGGAACATGATGATGCATTTATGAAATGAGATGGAACTTTAATATGGTGTATGATATCTACACCTAATTTTTCTGGGAACGTTGGATGGTGGTGTTGGTACATAGATGATGTTCTTTCTATTAGCAGTTAGGATCTCTTAATCTTTTCTGTACCAATGGTCAGCACAAAGTTTGCATCCTTATCTTGATCACCTGTGAGTTATGGATTTGTTCAGTGCAGGTAACTTGATGGACAATTGTCTTCTGTTAACCCGTAACATGATATAAATACACAATAGACTTTATACTCATAGAAGTGAAATAAAAACGTGACCTGTTTCTGTTTTTAGTGTTTATGACTTACTTGTGTCCATAGGTAGAGAAGATTCCTCCTGGTTACTCTTCATATTCATCTCCCCCTCCTCCATAGACTGCTGAGCTCCACTCACCAACGTCTCTTCTTCTTCCTCTTTAACCTCAACTTTGATGTCTTTCAGTTCTTCATCCTAAATACCAAAGATGATAGAAAATAACATCTTGAAAAGGTACTGCAAATAACGAGAAATTACATAGAAGAAAGTTTTCTCATAGTTTAGAATACATTTTTAGGTATACACTCCCAGTACCACCGACCTGATCATGGTGAGGGATGGTGAGATCTTCCTTGGTGGAATCCCGGGAATACAGAGGACGGGGACATCTCTCTGGTGGGTTCCTCTTACTGGATCCATCTGTAGGAAACACACACACTGACTGAATACATTGTTTCTATGTGTGTATCAGATGATGGGGGATCTAGGCGGAGCCTCCGTACTGCTCTCTCCTCTTACCCGGTGATGTGAGGGGCGGCTCATTCTCCATCACGACATCCTTGTAGAGATCCCGGTGTCCTTCTAGATACTCCCACTCCTCCATGGAGAAATAGACAGAGACATCCTGACACCTTATAGGAACCTGACACACACAATGATACAGTCACCATCCAGACACATCCCTCGTCTGTTCCTGGATCATGTCCCAGAATTCCCGGCACCGCTCACCTCCTTTGTCAGAAGCTCAATCATCTTCTTGGTGACTTCTAGGATCTTCTTGGCTCTGTTCTCCTCTGTGGTCAGGCAGTGAGGTTGAAGCTCTGTGATGGGTGATGTCCCATGAAGACATCTGCTGGGTGTTAATGGCTCACCTGATATTTTCTTCACTACTTTATAATCCTGAGTAAAGACAGAAAGTAACAATTATCACTACTGACTTCCCAGAATCCTTCTCACCTCTTCTGTCAGGTCTGTGTTTTAATAAAGATATACATCTTATGTCATAGAACCTTCCCAGAATCCTCCTCACCTCTCCGGTCAGCAGGTAGATGATCTCCAGGGTGAGGTCTAGTATACTCTCAGCCACGTGGGTTTGGTCTTTGTCCATCTTCATGGATGTCATCAGATCTACATAAGATGCTCCTCTCTGTAGAGAAATGATAATTAGAAATTGATCTGGACTGTCCCTGGATGAATATATATATATTCATAAAATAAATTACAGGGTATAAATAAAAAATAATATCTTCTTACCTCCTCTGCTGCCAGTTCCAGCAATGTCTCCTCTCTACTTCCTCCCAGTTTCCCTCTCACCCGTGACCCGGAACTTCCTTTTTATACCCCTACATCACTTCCTGTCTATGCGTTCCAAGCACTCTAAGCAAGATCACCACCTTGTGAAGATTGAAGAAACTGCCCCTTACATTGATTTAACATTTTGCTCGCTGCCTCGTTCTAAAATTACATTGAACACTTCATCCAACCCATCCAGATTATTCATTATTATTATTATACAGGATTTATAGAGCGCCAACAGTTTGCACAGCGCTTTACAATATAAGGAAGACATTACAATCACAATACATCTCTCCTCCCCACTCCGATCCGCCAGCGCTGACTGGCGGAACGGACGGGGAGGGGGCGGGTACAGCTGGCTCTGCCTTTAGATAGGCAGAGCCAGCTGTCAGTCACGCAGCTGGGCGGATCACGGCACAATTGTCGGGATCCGCTTCAGCTGCGACGCCTCAGTATACCGCGAGCAGCTGCTCGCGGTATACTGCGGCGTCTCAGTATACCGCGAGCTACGGTTCGCGGTATACTGAGCCTAGGGTGAGGGAGGACGCTAGTTTGTCTCCTCCCGTTACCCGAAGAAGAACTATGGGGAAAAGACTTAACCCCATAGTTCTCCTTTAATATTTCGAATTTGATCCTTTGAGCTATTGGAAGCCAGTGGCGGGATTGGCAGAGGGGGGTTGCAGACACTTAGCGGTTGGTTAGGTGAATGAGTCTGGCAGCAGCTTTCATGATAGACTGAAGGGGGGAGGAGCCTGTGTAGAGGTCGCCCAATGAGGAGGGAGCTGCAATAGTCAAGACGAGATATAACAAGGGATTGGATGAGTAGCTTTGCGGTTTCAATGGTGAGGAAGGGGCGTATTTTGGAGATGTTACGAGGGTGAAGGCGGCAGGATTTGGGTAGTGATTGGATGTGGGGAAGAAAGGTGAGGTCCGAGTCAAGGATGACACCTAGGACCTTGGCATGGGGGGAGGGCTGGATAGTTGTGTTAACAATCTCAAGGGAAAAGTTGGGGGAAGGTGCACGGGCAGGAGGAAATATCAAGAGCTCAGTTTTTGAAAGGTTGAGTTTTAAGAAGTGTTGCGACATCCAGATAGATATGTCAGTTAGTAGATTAGTGACACGCAAGGACACTGAGGGGGAGAGTTGCGGAGTAGAGAGATAGATTTGAGTGTCATCGGCATAGAGATGGTATTGGAAGCCATGTGAGGTTATTAACTGACCAAGGGAGGAGGTGTAGCTAGAGAAGAGAAGGGGTCCAAGGACAGAGCCTTGGGGGACCCCTACAGAAAGAGGAAGAGGAGGAGTTAGATTTGTAGGTGACACTAAAGGAGCACTTAGATAGATAGGAGGAGAACCACGAGAGAGCAGAGTCTTGTAGGCCAAGCGGGTGGAGTTTTTTTGAGGAACAGAGGGTGGCCAACAGTGTCAAAAGCAGCAGAAAGGTCTAATAGCAAGAGTAGGGAATAGCGGGGGGTCAGAGTAAGGAGTACTGGCTATTGTTTTTAGCTGTTAGTAAGTCATTAGTGAGTTTTAGGAGGGCGGAGTCTCAGCAGAGTGTAGGGGGCAAAAGCCAGACTGTAAGGGGTCGAGTGGGTTATTATCAGTGAGGTGGCGACTTCTAGGAGTTTAGAGGTGAATGGGAGTAAGGAGATTGGTCTGAGATTGTTGAGGTTGGTAGGGTCCATGGAGGGTTTTTGGGGTATTGGGGTGACCAGGGCATGCTTCAGAGGGGTGGGAAAGATTCCAGTAGAGAGTGAGAGATTGAAAATCTAGGAAAGTGTAGGATAGAGCAAGAGGGTGACCGGAGTAGTGGTGAGGGAACAGGGTCCAGGGGGCAGGTGGTGAGCAGGGTGTCAGAGAGAAGCTTCGTAACCTCCTCTGTGGTGATCGGGTCAAAATAGGAGAGTAACAAGTGTGAGGGAGGGTCTGGTACATTAATAGGGGAAGTTGATTGGACAGTGGCGATCTGATCCCGAATTGTATCTATTGTGTCTTTGAAATGAGTGTCAATGTCCTGGGCAGTGAGTGAGTTAGTGGGTGGTGGCGGAGGTGGGGGACATAGTAGACAGTTAAAGGTAGAAAAGAGATGACGAGGTCTGGATGATAGCGTGTTAATGAGAGTGACGAAATAAGTCTGTTTGGCAGCGCGGTCAGAATGTTTATACGGATAAAATAAACAGTTTTCTATTGATGAAAACAAGCCGGGAGCTTTAATTAAGGAGATTCCCAACTTATTTCCACAAATCAACAAAACTAACTCGAGTTCGTTTATTTGCGCTAAACCCGAAGACAAAAGGAGTAAAATAATGTGCAAAAATATATCTATTTATTAACTAAAAATCAGTGCAGAATAATCAAAATATAACTGGTGACAAACACAGAATATGGATCAACATTTCACTAATACTGATAATGTGAAAAATACAACCACAGGATATTATTTCCAAAAATATCACTGTAACAAAACTCAGTAACTTCTGGAATGTCACTAGTAGCTGATCATTGGCTCATCAGAATGTGAAAACAAAATGTGCAGATTTTGACACGTGACCTCTCGCAGCCAACAGATATTCACAAACTCAACGTGTACTGCGCATGGACAAACTATTTAGACCATGCACAGAACTGGCGATAAGCAAAAAATATATTTAAAGGAGAACTATGGGGTCAGGGCTTTTCCCCATAGTTGTCCTCAGGGTCACGGGGAGGACATAAACTAGCGTCCTCCATGGCCAGTCCTGATCTTGTGTTTGTTGTCGGGGACCCCGACACAATTTACAACCTGGGAATGTATGTGGTAAGGCTCTTAAAATTTGCTGATATTGGAGTCTTTCTCCATGAATCATGAACTTGCATTCACCTCATAACAGACAGACAAAGATTGGCTTCCACGATGCCCATGTCACAATATGTATGGGCCTTATAGCAGGGGTAGCAAACCTCCGGCCCTCCAGCTGTGGTGAAACTACAAAACCCACGATGCATCTCTCTTCGGGAGTCATGTCTGTGGCTGTGATAATCTTGCAATGCCTCATGGGATTTGTAGTTCCACCGCAGCTGGAGGGCCGGAGGTTTGCTACCCCTGCCTTATAGTCTATTTCTTTTTAGCTTCAATAGTTCTGACAAACCCTGGTAACGATCGCTCTGTCTGGTGGCCCAAAATTGTTGTCCCGTGAGCTGGTGAATCTCTGTGCAGAGAGAGGCTGAGAGTGGTATCCCAACGTCCTTGTGACGCAACATTCAGTTCAGAACTGCGCATAGTCACGTGTGATTGACGTACAGAGGGCCAGGCGTACGTCACACTCTTTACTTCCTCACAACTTGGAACTTCCTCCTTACATGCGATACCTCTTCCTGTCTGCATGTGACACCATTTCCTGCCTTTGAGCTCTGCGGTCACTGCACATACGCGCCCTACCCCATGCGACCACGTGACTTATTTCGGTGGTAAGAGGGTTGAAAAATCATTATCTGTCTTCACTAGACCGGGAAATAGAGATTAACAATCCCACCACTGCCAATTGTCACGGACGTCAGGCCGGGGAGGGGCACCAAGGTGGTATAGGGATGCGAGAAGGGTCGAATGATGCGCGGGCTATTGTCGCTCATTCTTGGAGATCTTCCAGCACACCCCAGCACCACCCTTAGCATATACACTGCTGGGGAAGCACTACTACAAACCCATGTTTGATTTATTTAACATTCTCTAGCTAACAAGTTTATGTAAATTGTATTAGCTTCTCAACTTCATTCAGTACAAGAAATTAGTTGCCTCAGGATGAATGCACCAAATTGAATGAATGCACCAAATTATAATGTACAAACATTACTGTATACAGATATCTGACATTTTGATAATGTTATAGAGGGATTTCTTATATACACCGGACTCCTTTATTTCATATCGGTCACGCCCCTTCCTAGTAAATGTACACATTAGACATGACTGTAATTCCTTCTTGTATGGTGACTCTATTCCATGTATCATCTATCTTCATCAAAAGAGAAACTTCCTCTTCTCACCGGAGATTCTGCCACATTTCCTGTAAGTGATCAGTACATAGAGTAGAGCCCAGATCTGAGCGATCAGCCATGACCAGCCACTCACAGCACAGATTCACACTACATTCTCTGACAGCTCTCCTCCACCATCTAAACTACATTCTCCGACAGCTCTCCTCCACCATCCACACTACATTCTCTGACAGCTCTCCTCCACCATCTACACTACATTCTCTGACAGCTCTCCTCCACCATCTACACTACATTCTCTGACAGCTCTCCTCCACCATCTACACTACATTCTCTGACAGCTCTCCTCCACCATCTACACTACATTCTCTGACAGCTCTCCTCCACCATCTACACTACATTCTCTGACAGCTCTCCTCCACCATCTACACTACATTCTCTGACAGCTCTCCTCCACCATCTACACTACATTCTCTGACAGCTCTCCTCCACCATCTACACTACATTCTCTGACAGCTCTCCTCCACCATCTACACTACATTCTCTGACAGCTCTCCTCCACCATCTACACTACATTCTCTGACAGCTCTCCTCCACCATCTACACTACATTCTCTGACAGCTCTCCTCCACCATCTACACTACATTCTCTGACAGCTCTCCTCCACCATCTACACTACATTCTCTGACAGCTCTCCTCCACCATCTACACTACATTCTCTGACAGCTCTCCTCCACCATCTACACTACATTCTCTGACAGCTCTCCTCCACCATCTACACTACATTCTCTGACAGCTCTCCTCCACCATCTACACTACATTCTCTGACAGCTCTCCTCCACCATCTACACTACATTCTCTGACAGCTCTCCTCCACCATCTACACTACATTCTCTGACAGCTCTCCTCCACCATCTACACTACATTCTCTGACAGCTCTCCTCCACCATCTACACTACATTCTCTGACAGCTCTCCTCCACCATCTACACTACATTCTCTGACAGCTCTCCTCCACCATCTACACTACATTCTCTGACAGCTCTCCTCCACCATCTACACTACATTCTCTGACAGCTCTCCTCCACCATCTACACTACATTCTCTGACAGCTCTCCTCCACCATCTACACTACATTCTCTGACAGCTCTCCTCCACCATCTACACTACATTCTCTGACAGCTCTCCTCCACCATCTACACTACATTCTCTGACAGCTCTCCTCCACCATCTACACTACATTCTCTGACAGCTCTCCTCCACCATCTACACTACATTCTCTGACAGCTCTCCTCCACCATCTACACTACATTCTCTGACAGCTCTCCTCCACCATCTACACTACATTCTCTGACAGCTCTCCTCCACCATCTACACTACATTCTCTGACAGCTCTCCTCCACCATCTACACTACATTCTCTGACAGCTCTCCTCCACCATCTACACTACATTCTCTGACAGCTCTCCTCCACCATCTACACTACATTCTCTGACAGCTCTCCTCCACCATCTACACTACATTCTCTGACAGCTCTCCTCCACCATCTACACTACATTCTCTGACAGCTCTCCTCCACCATCTACACTACATTCTCTGACAGCTCTCCTCCACCATCTACACTACATTCTCTGACAGCTCTCCTCCACCATCTACACTACATTCTCTGACAGCTCTCCTCCACCATCTACACTACATTCTCTGACAGCTCTCCTCCACCATCTACACTACATTCTCTGACAGCTCTCCTCCACCATCTACACTACATTCTCTGACAGCTCTCCTCCACCATCTACACTACATTCTCTGACAGCTCTCCTCCACCATCTACACTACATTCTCTGACAGCTCTCCTCCACCATCTACACTACATTCTCTGACAGCTCTCCTCCACCATCTACACTACATTCTCTGACAGCTCTCCTCCACCATCTACACTACATTCTCTGACAGCTCTCCTCCACCATCTACACTACATTCTCTGACAGCTCTCCTCCACCATCTACACTACATTCTCTGACAGCTCTCCTCCACCATCTACACTACATTCTCTGACAGCTCTCCTCCACCATCTACACTACATTCTCTGACAGCTCTCCTCCACCATCTACACTACATTCTCTGACAGCTCTCCTCCACCATCTACACTACATTCTCTGACAGCTCTCCTCCACCATCTACACTACATTCTCTGACAGCTCTCCTCCACCATCTACACTACATTCTCTGACAGCTCTCCTCCACCATCTACACTACATTCTCTGACAGCTCTCCTCCACCATCTACACTACATTCTCTGACAGCTCTCCTCCACCATCTACACTACATTCTCTGACAGCTCTCCTCCACCATCTACACTACATTCTCTGACAGCTCTCCTCCACCATCTACACTACATTCTCTGACAGCTCTCCTCCACCATCTACACTACATTCTCTGACAGCTCTCCTCCACCATCTACACTACATTCTCTGACAGCTCTCCTCCACCATCTACACTACATTCTCTGACAGCTCTCCTCCACCATCTACACTACATTCTCTGACAGCTCTCCTCCACCATCTACACTACATTCTCTGACAGCTCTCCTCCACCATCTACACTACATTCTCTGACAGCTCTCCTCCACCATCTACACTACATTCTCTGACAGCTCTCCTCCACCATCTACACTACATTCTCTGACAGCTCTCCTCCACCATCTACACTACATTCTCTGACAGCTCTCCTCCACCATCTACACTACATTCTCTGACAGCTCTCCTCCCCCATCCACACTACATTCTCTGACAGCTCTCCCCACCATCCACATTACATTCTCTGACAGCTCTCCCCTCACCAACCAGTAACAGAAAGAGATTGGTCGCAAGCAGCGTTCTGTGCGCTGACCAAGAAAGAGTTAAATCAGACAGTTATTTGGAAAAATAGTAAATTTTATTTCGAAACGTAAGAAAGAGTAACATCTCTTCCGAAAATAGACATAACACACTTTAAAATCGACAACGCTGTCTTGCGTAAACACACATACACATATTTTATGGGTGGTCCTTATTTCACCTTCTAAAGTGGATATGTTGCTAACAGGACACAGACAGAAAAGCCTCTCATGCGGGATAAGATTTAATTCTCTTTGGTATAGTATGGTGAATGCTGGCAGTAAGGATTTGGTCTCAGCTATGAGTTATTTTTAAAGTTATCCAGTAGATGGAGTTTAGGGGATCATCCCTTTCTATGAGGACAAGAGGTATTCACATGAGTAATAGCCACATCTCGGTTTTCCTTTTATAATAGCTGTATCTCGGTTAGCGGTTAGTGTATTTGCATTGCCGCTGAAGTCTATAGTTATAGCAGATGGAATACTTTTAGTATATTATCTTGGAAATCGAGTATATTGGTAGATTAATGACAAGATCTCATTTGCAGGTAAATCTTCACCATATTAGCATTTGATTATGTTATAACCAGGTGATCCATTAACCATAAATTCATTGTGGGATACAGAGGGGAGACAAATTGAGGGCTATATAAAAAACTCACGGTCTTCCCGAGTTGGTAGTCGGAGGTGCCGTTTTTTTAGAAGTTGCAGCTGTTTCCCATTTAAACCTGCTTTGGCGTCCGGATTTTTTCATCCAGTATAGTTTTTGGTCCGTGGGTTCTGCTGTAGGTACTAACCGGTTTTCCCCTTCACTATGATGATGTTAGAGGCAAAAGAAGTTCTGGTGGGTCATGTTGAGTCACCAACCACACTACATTCTGATTCTTTGGCTAAAGCCATTCAATCAAAATATCTGAATTGGAGGCGGGGTCATAATACAAGATTTGTCATATCTCCAAGTTGTAGCCTACAGGAATTTCTTTAACCCCACAAATGATGGAATCCCTTCTCATCTCTTTTGCATCTAGCTGGGCATCCAAATCCTTGCCTTACCTAAGTGTCTCTGTAACTCCCTCTTACCACAATCTGTATCTGGCAAAATATATGTCGCTTTTTCAGCACCTTTATTTGCTCCTCTCTTCTTGGGAAGAATTTGGGAAAATTGTTTTAGTTAGCATGACAGCAGGGGTAAAAATTTGTTGCACAAATTTTACCCGAGTCCTTCTGGTCTGCATTCTGTCGAACATTCAAGGTGACCTTAGCCTCCCACTCTTTCACAATTACTATCATGCAGCGCAGCTTGCCCAAATATCTCTTTGATACCCTGCTCAGTGGATGCCCCTCTGGGTACCTGTTCAGGCATATTTGTGTTCCCCAATTTAGATCAATAGCCTTCTATGGGTGTCACCGAAACATCACGCCTCTGTCACCTGTCAAGTTACTAGACTCTTCGGCCTCTCCAATCTAAGCATTGAAAGTGTGATCTCTATAACTTACAGTTGTGGCGAGATAGCGACAACCAACAATCTTAGCTGCATTGGCAGACAGTGACTCCATCCAGAAGACACCTTGAAGATCTCTAAGAAGTATAAACCAAAACTGTGAGGATCTTACAACAGTGAACATCGGAGAGGTCAGAAGATCATAATGTGATCCACTCAACGAAATGACACGGGGCTGAGATGCAAACTGGACCAGAATGAGGAAGGGAGGAGCTATCTATACAGAGGAACACTGAGCTATGGGGAGCGGAGGAGAGGAACACCGGGGACAGATGAAACACATACAATATTAAGACCCATCACAATGCATGCGACACATGACAATGACAATGATTGACTGATTGATTTGTCGATTTCGTCCCTCTGTTACAACCCCAATAAACACACAGACTGCGCGACATGGATTTTAATGGCCACAGCAGCCCTTTTATTAAACAAACCAACTATAACAATAACCAAAAGTAATAAACAAAATAATATACAAATAGATACTCTAAACAACTGTTGACCTGAGAAGGGGGTCTTTGGGTGCCCAACAGCCCAAATAAGGCCTCTCCTAAAAAACTGCTCCCATGTCCTCAGCCGCACCAGGACCAGCTCGAGGACAAATACTACTCCCACGTTCTAAGGGGCCAGGCCCGCCCCCTACAAATCCTAACACCAACAGGGGGAAGCACCTATACTAGCCAATGGCCCCCCATTTGTGTAACTGTCTCTGAATTTTTTTAGACCCCCCAAAGACCCCCTAACCCGCCAAGCTGCCGGGACAGAAAACGAACCCTGCAACCAGCAGAACCACGCAATTCAGGGAGGGACAACCTGCTTCCTCCATCGATTTTCCAGAAAGAACACCCCTCAGCCCTTGCAGTTCCTACCCATGCAGCTCCTCCCGGGCAGCTGACCCCAACGACAAATCAGGTCAGAACAGCTTTTCACATTTTATTTTGAACCACTTCTCCCGGGACTATTCCACCCGTCATGTAGCTCCTCCGCTCAGTCTCTATCTTTAAAATGATTACCATCGAGGTAAGGAGAATCCTTCTTCCTGATGACCACCCTTTTTCTTTTATACCCTACAGTTGTTCTATGGACTATCTTACAATTGTTCTATGCACTAAACAGTTCCACCTGTGAAAAGTAATCGTACATTTGTCATAAGAACCAGCTGGCGCTGTCTATTTAAACTCCTTTTCCCGCAGTCAGTGAGGACGCTCCGCAGTATGTTTCTCTGTGGAAGATTTGCTGTAGTCTGAACAAGAATAAGGTTGCTCACCTGAATGACTTCTCTGGTGTCTAACAAGGGATCCTTTATGAATGAATGATTTCCCGCACTCTGAACATGAATAAGGACGTTCACCCATGTGACTTCTCTGGTGTCTAACAAGGTCTCCTTTCCGAGTGAAAGATTTCCCGCACTGTGAACACGAATAAGGACGCTCACCTGTGTGACTTCTCTGGTGTATAACAAGGGCTTCTTTCTTAATGAATGATTTCCCGCACTCTGAACATGAATAAAGATGCTCACCCGTGTGAATTCTCTGGTGTATAACAAGGTCTCCTTTATAAATGAATGATTTCCCGCACTCTGAACATGAATAAGGTCGCTCACCTGAATGACTTCTCTGGTGTACAACAAGGGTTCCTTTATGAGTGAATGATTTCCCGCACTCTGAACATGAATAAAGATGCTCACCCGTGTGACTTCTCTGGTGTATAACAAGGGTTCCTTTCCGAGTGAAAGATTTCCCGCACTCTGAACATGAATAAGGACGCTCACCCGTGTGAATTCTCTGGTGTATAACAAAGGCTCCTTTCTGAGTGAATGATTTCCCGCACTCTGAACATGAATAAAGATGCTCACCTGTGTGAATTCTCTGGTGTATAACAAGGTCTCCTTTATGAATGAATGATTTCCCGCACTCTGAACATGAATAAAGACGCTCACCCATGTGACTTCTCTGGTGTATAACAAGGGTTCCTTTCCTAGTGAATGATTTCTCGCACTCTGAACATGAATAAGGACGCTCACCCGTGTGATTTCTCTGGTGTATAACAAGATCTCTTTTATGAATGAATGATTTCCCGCACTCTGGACATGAAGATGTTCGTACACCAGTGCTTTCTGAACTTGAATGAACTTGAGAATGCTCACCTGTGTGAATTCTCTGGTGTATAACAAGGGTTCTTTTCTTAGTGAATGATTTCCCGCACTCTGAACATGAATAGGGACGCTCACCTGTGTGAATTCTGGTGTGTTTATTAAGGGCTCCTTTGTCGGTGAATGATTTCCCGCACGCTAAACATAAATAAGGACGCTCACCTGTGTGAATTCTCTGGTGTGTAACAAGGTGATCTTTATAAGTGAATGATTTCCCGCAGTCTGAACATGAATATGGACGTTCACCCGTGTGAATTCTGTTGTGTCTATGAAGGGCTCTTTTATCAGTGAAAGATTTCCCGCACTCTGAACATAAATAAGGACGCTCACCTGTGTGAATTCTCTGGTGTATAACAAGGGTTCTTTTGTGAGTGAAAGATTTCCCGCACTCTGAACATGAAATAGGGAGCTCACCTGTGTGAATTCTCTGGTGTATAACAAAGTTTTCTTTGCGAATGAAACATTTTCCACACTCTGGACATGAATAGGGTCGCTCATCCATGTTCATACTCTGGTGTCTAAGAAGGTTTTTGTTTTCAATTAAAGATTTCCCACACACTGCATGTGAGAAAAGATTTTCACCTATGTGATCTCCTTCATGGGGTGAAGAAGATTCCTTGGGATTAGATGGATCTCTTGCACTGTGAGATCTTAGATGGTCATTTCCAGTCATAGTATGTGAATGATCAGAAGATTCACCCTGATCAGAGGGATTCATTGATGTCTCCGAACAGTGAGGTCTGTGATGTATATTTTGTGTGTTTGGATTCACTCCTGGAGAATCCTGTGTGATGACATTATCTTCTGAGTGCCAATAAGCAGCCAATACAAGATGTCTCTTCGAGGTATTCCTGATATCACATCCATCTGCTAGAGAGAAATTATTACACACGTCAGTAATCAGAGTCATGTATGTTGGTCTAGAAGTCATCACAGAGCTCTGGCATGGAATTGGGTACAACGTTACGACATGTAAAAACAAATGAGATAAAACACCCAAAACAACTCTGACACACTGGGCAAAATAGTTTTTGGGAATTGATCACGGCTATGGAGAATAAGAGAGATGGACCTTCATATGGTGTACAGTATCTTCTCCTCATTTGTTGGGGGCATGATGTTATATTGAGGAATGGAGATGGACCTTCATATGGTGTACAGTATCTCCTCCTCATTTGTTGGTGACATGACGTTATATTGAGGAATGGAGATGGACCTTCATATGGTGTACAGTATCTCCTCCTCATTTGTTGGTCACATGACGTTATATTGAGGAATGGAGATGGACCTTCATATGGTGTACAGTATCTCCTCCTCATTTGTTGGTCACATGACGTTATATTGAGGAATGGAGATGGACCTTCATATGGTGTACAGTATCTCCTCCTCATTTGTTGG
>NW_017309179.1:47492-60210 GCF_000935625.1 Nanorana parkeri | reverse complement strand
ATGAGTGAATGATTTCCCGCACTCTGAACATGAATAAAGATGCTCACCCGTGTGACTTCTCTGGTGTATAACAAGGGTTCCTTTCCGAGTGAAAGATTTCCCGCACTCTGAACATGAATAAGGACGCTCACCCGTGTGAATTCTCTGGTGTATAACAAAGGCTCCTTTCTGAGTGAATGATTTCCCGCACTCTGAACATGAATAAAGATGCTCACCTGTGTGAATTCTCTGGTGTATAACAAGGTCTCCTTTATGAATGAATGATTTCCCGCACTCTGAACATGAATAAAGACGCTCACCCATGTGACTTCTCTGGTGTATAACAAGGGTTCCTTTCCTAGTGAATGATTTCTCGCACTCTGAACATGAATAAGGACGCTCACCCGTGTGATTTCTCTGGTGTATAACAAGATCTCTTTTATGAATGAATGATTTCCCGCACTCTGGACATGAAGATGTTCGTACACCAGTGCTTTCTGAACTTGAATGAACTTGAGAATGCTCACCTGTGTGAATTCTCTGGTGTATAACAAGGGTTCTTTTCTTAGTGAATGATTTCCCGCACTCTGAACATGAATAGGGACGCTCACCTGTGTGAATTCTGGTGTGTTTATTAAGGGCTCCTTTGTCGGTGAATGATTTCCCGCACGCTAAACATAAATAAGGACGCTCACCTGTGTGAATTCTCTGGTGTGTAACAAGGTGATCTTTATAAGTGAATGATTTCCCGCAGTCTGAACATGAATATGGACGTTCACCCGTGTGAATTCTGTTGTGTCTATGAAGGGCTCTTTTATCAGTGAAAGATTTCCCGCACTCTGAACATAAATAAGGACGCTCACCTGTGTGAATTCTCTGGTGTATAACAAGGGTTCTTTTGTGAGTGAAAGATTTCCCGCACTCTGAACATGAAATAGGGAGCTCACCTGTGTGAATTCTCTGGTGTATAACAAAGTTTTCTTTGCGAATGAAACATTTTCCACACTCTGGACATGAATAGGGTCGCTCATCCATGTTCATACTCTGGTGTCTAAGAAGGTTTTTGTTTTCAATTAAAGATTTCCCACACACTGCATGTGAGAAAAGATTTTCACCTATGTGATCTCCTTCATGGGGTGAAGAAGATTCCTTGGGATTAGATGGATCTCTTGCACTGTGAGATCTTAGATGGTCATTTCCAGTCATAGTATGTGAATGATCAGAAGATTCACCCTGATCAGAGGGATTCATTGATGTCTCCGAACAGTGAGGTCTGTGATGTATATTTTGTGTGTTTGGATTCACTCCTGGAGAATCCTGTGTGATGACATTATCTTCTGAGTGCCAATAAGCAGCCAATACAAGATGTCTCTTCGAGGTATTCCTGATATCACATCCATCTGCTAGAGAGAAATTATTACACACGTCAGTAATCAGAGTCATGTATGTTGGTCTAGAAGTCATCACAGAGCTCTGGCATGGAATTGGGTACAACGTTACGACATGTAAAAACAAATGAGATAAAACACCCAAAACAACTCTGACACACTGGGCAAAATAGTTTTTGGGAATTGATCACGGCTATGGAGAATAAGAGAGATGGACCTTCATATGGTGTACAGTATCTTCTCCTCATTTGTTGGGGACATGATGTTATATTGAGGAATGGAGATGGACCTTCATATGGTGTACAGTATCTCCTCCTCATTTGTTGGGGACATGACGTTATATTGAGGAATGGAGATGGACCTTCATGTGGTGTACAGTAACGCCTCCTCATTTGTTGGTCACATGATGTTATATTGGGGAATGGAGATGGACTTTTCATATGGTGTACAGTATCTTCTCCTCATTTGTTGGGGACATGATGTTATATTGAGGAATCGAGATGGACCTTCATATGGTGTACAGTATCTTCTCCTCATTTGTTGGGGACATGATGTTATATTGAGGAATCGAGATGGACCTTCATATGGTGTACAGTATCTTCTCCTCATTTGTTGGGGACATGATGTTATATTGAGGAATCGAGATGGACCTTCATATGGTGTACAGTATCTTCTCCTCATTTGTTGGGGACATGATGTTATATTGAGGAATCGAGATGGACCTTCATATGGTGTACAGTATCTTCTCCTCATTTGTTGGGGACATGATGTTATATTGAGGAATCGAGATGGACCTTCATATGGTGTACAGTATCTTCTCCTCATTTGTTGGGGACATGATGTTATATTGAGGAATCGAGATGGACCTTCATATGGTGTACAGTATCTTCTCCTCATTTGTTGGGGACATGATGTTATATTGAGGAATCGAGATGGACCTTCATATGGTGTACAGTATCTTCTCCTCATTTGTTGGGGACATGATGTTATATTGAGGAATCGAGATGGACCTTCATATGGTGTACAGTATCTTCTCCTCATTTGTTGGGGACATGATGTTATATTGAGGAATCGAGATGGACCTTCATATGGTGTACAGTATCTTCTCCTCATTTGTTGGGGACATGATGTTATATTGAGGAATCGAGATGGACCTTCATATGGTGTACAGTATCTTCTCCTCATTTGTTGGGGACATGATGTTATATTGAGGAATCGAGATGGACCTTCATATGGTGTACAGTATCTTCTCCTCATTTGTTGGGGACATGATGTTATATTGAGGAATCGAGATGGACCTTCATATGGTGTACAGTATCTTCTCCTCATTTGTTGGGGACATGATGTTATATTGAGGAATCGAGATGGACCTTCATATGGTGTACAGTATCTTCTCCTCATTTGTTGGGGACATGATGTTATATTGAGGAATCGAGATGGACCTTCATATGGTGTACAGTATCTTCTCCTCATTTGTTGGGGACATGATGTTATATTGAGGAATCGAGATGGACCTTCATATGGTGTACAGTATCTTCTCCTCATTTGTTGGGGACATGATGTTATATTGAGGAATCGAGATGGACCTTCATATGGTGTACAGTATCTTCTCCTCATTTGTTGGGGACATGATGTTATATTGAGGAATCGAGATGGACCTTCATATGGTGTACAGTATCTTCTCCTCATTTGTTGGGGACATGATGTTATATTGAGGAATCGAGATGGACCTTCATATGGTGTACAGTATCTTCTCCTCATTTGTTGGGGACATGATGTTATATTGAGGAATCGAGATGGACCTTCATATGGTGTACAGTATCTTCTCCTCATTTGTTGGGGACATGATGTTATATTGAGGAATCGAGATGGACCTTCATATGGTGTACAGTATCTTCTCCTCATTTGTTGGGGACATGATGTTATATTGAGGAATCGAGATGGACCTTCATATGGTGTACAGTATCTTCTCCTCATTTGTTGGGGACATGATGTTATATTGAGGAATCGAGATGGACCTTCATATGGTGTACAGTATCTTCTCCTCATTTGTTGGGGACATGATGTTATATTGAGGAATCGAGATGGACCTTCATATGGTGTACAGTATCTTCTCCTCATTTGTTGGGGACATGATGTTATATTGAGGAATCGAGATGGACCTTCATATGGTGTACAGTATCTTCTCCTCATTTGTTGGGGACATGATGTTATATTGAGGAATCGAGATGGACCTTCATATGGTGTACAGTATCTCCTCATTTGTTGATGACATGACGTTATATTGGGGAATGGAGATGGTCCAAACTTCCAGCGTAAACATATTTAAATTTAGTAGCCTTGTCTCATAGCTCTGGTCCTCCATCCCCTGAATGAGTTTGGTTGCCCTCCGCTGGACTCTTCAGCTCAGGGACATCCTTTCTGTGGACTGGTGACCAAAACTGGACCGCGTACTCCAGATGAGGCCGAACCAGCGATCTGTAAAGTGGCAAAATTATAGACTTGTCCCTGCAATACATCCCCTTCCTAATGCAAGACAGAACTCTGTTAGCTTTGTTTACAGTAGCCTGGCACTGCGCGCTATTATTCAGTTTGTAGTCTACAATGACCCGCAAATCTTTCTCCATTTCTGACTTCTCTAGCGGCATACCCATAATTGTATAGCCCATTTGTCTATTTTTAGTCCCAAAGTGCATTACTTTGCATTTATCGACATTAAACCTCATCTGCCACATTAATGCCCACTCTCCTATTTTATCCAGGTCCTCCTGTAATGTTATAATGTCCGTTTCTATTACCCTCCCGATTTTGGTATCATCAGCAAACACTGACATGTGGCTATTCACTCCCTCACCGATACCGTTAAAGAATAGGTTGAATAGGATTGGGCCCAACACAGAACCCTGAGGCACACCGCTCATGACCCTAGCCCAATCCGAGAAGGTGCCATTTATAGATACTCTTTGTACACGTTCCTGTAGCCAGTTTTCTATCCACGTGCACAATATTTCATCTAAGCCCATAGACCTCAGCTTGTGTAGCAAGCGTCTATGTGGTACCGTGTCAAAAGCTTTTGAAAAATCCAGATATACCACATCCACCGGCCTCCCTCCATCCAGATCTCTACTCACCTCTTCATAAAAAGTTAGCAGGTTGGTCTGGCATGAACGGTCCTTCCTGCTGGTTATCATTTACTATGCCATCATCCGGAACCATCTCTACTAAGTGGTCCTTAATCATTCCCTCTAACAGTTTGCAAACTATTGAAGTAAGACTAACCGGTCTGTCGTTCCCGGGTTGGCATCTCGACCCTTTTTTTTTTTAATATAGGTACCACATTAGCCCTCCGTTTGTCGCTTGGCACTCTGCCAGTCATTTAAGGAGAAATATGGGGTTAAGGCTTTTCCCCGTAGTTCTCTTCTCTCTGAAGCGGATCCCGACAATTGTGCCGGGATCCGCCCACCTGCGTGACTGACAGCTGGCTCTGCCTATTTAGAGGCAGAGCCAGCTGTACCCGCCCCCTCCCCCATCCGTTCCGCCAGTCAGCACTGGAGGATAGGAGCGGGGAATCCAGCCCCTCCCCCGTCACAGCAGAGAGCTGTGACAGGATCGAGAGGTGAGCAAACGCCGGTATGTGTTTGCTCACCTCCCGATCTACTGAGCCGACCTGTGACAGTCTCATTGTCACAGGTCGGCTAAAACTATGAGGTGAGTGAAAAGCACTCACCTCATAGTTCTCCATTAAGGAGTCCTTAAAAATGAGGAATAATGGTCTTGCTATAACCTGACTGAGTTCTTGAAGTACCTTGGGGTGCAGGTTATCTGGTCCTAATATTTTATTTGCATTAAGCAGTTTAAGTCTGTGTTGTACCCCGTTTTCTGTCAACCACTGAGGTATATTTTGTGTTGAACTATGTGTTTTCTTATGTACATTAAACCCGTTTTTTTCCTGAGTGTAAACTGAGGAGAAAGAAAGTATTCAACATCTCGGCCCTCTCCCTGTCGTTTGCGACTAGCTTCCCGTTCTCGTCCTTTATTGGGCCTATCTGCTCCTTTCTTACCTGTTTACTGTTTATGTATTGGTATAATTTTTTGGGGTTCCATTTACTAACTGTGGCGATATGCTTTTCGCACTCTATTTTAGCTGCCTGAATGACTTTTCTACATCTTTTATTACATTCTTTGTAGTTATGGAATGCCACTGACGTTCCCTCCGTCTTATATTTTCTAAATGCCGTTCTCTTGTCCTTGATGTGTTGTTTTACTGTTTTATTTAGCCACATAGGCTTAGTTTTTGATCTTTTAAATTTGTTACCCAGCGGTACACACTTGGTAATAGCCTTTTGTAATGTGTTTTTAAAGCAATCCCACATCTGGTCAGTGCTCAGTTTGTGAAATAAGTTTTCCCATTTAATTTCACACACTAGCTGGCGTAGTTTATCAAAGTTTGCCTATCTAAAGTTTAGGGTTCTTGTCCGACTGGCCTACTTCCCTTTCCTGTACCCAATATTGAAAGTAAATCACATAGTGATCACCATTACCCAGTGTCTCCCCGATTGCAATATCCTCAATTAACCCCCGCATTATTAGTAATGATTAAATCTAGGATGGCATTTTTCCTAGTTGGAACCTCAACCATCTGATCCATGAAGTTGTCTCGCAACATGTTCAGAAAACGAGCCCCCTTTGCCGAATGGGAGGTTCCATTAGCCCCATTGACGTCTGGATAATTAAAATCACCCATCACGACGACATTACCCTGCTTCCCAGCTATTTCTATTTGGGAGTGTAGATGAGCCTCCTCCCCTATATTCAGAGTTTTATAACAAATACCCACAATAAGTTAACGGTTAGCCTCCATCCTGTCTTCTTGTTCTAGCCACAAAGATTCCAGAAGTATCACCCTAACCGTCCCCACCGCTAATCCAAAGACCTCCTGCTTTCCAGCTCCCTTGTCAACTCCTCCCATGCTCGCCTCTAGGACTTCTCTAGAGTCTCTCCCATCCTCTGGAACTCTTTACCCCAACCAGTCAGTCTGTTGCCCACCTTGACTGCCTTTCGGCGATCCCTAAAGACTCATCTCTTCAGGGAAGCCTATTCCGCCTCAACCTGACCGCTCAACCTTCACATTCTCAAAACAATTCATCCCCACACAGCTCCCTCCTCATGTATCACCTCTCCTTCCTTTTTAGATTGCAAGCCCTCAGGGGCAGGGCCCTCCTTACCATCTTGTCTTGAATTGTATTGTGATTGTAATGTCTTCCTTATATTGTAAAGCGCTGCGCAAACTGTTGGCGCTCTATAAATCCTGTATAATAATAATTCCACGCCATCTCCACTGTTTGACGCAAGATCGTCCCGTGTGTGCATACTTAGATCATTTTTAACATAAATGCAACCCTCTCCCAAGCCTGCCCCTCCTGAACATGTTGTACCCCTCTATATTAGTAGCCCAATGATGTGCGCTATCTAGCCAAGTTTCCGCTATTCCCACTAAATCCAAGTCCTCTTCGAGTAGCATAAGCTCAAGCTCTTCTAATTTATTTGCTAGACTTCTAGCATGGGTGTACATGCATTTCATTTTTGTACTGCTGTGGGTTAAACGTTTACTTCTTTCTTGCTCCCCACTACCTTTTTTTTAATATGTCTTGCTATGGGTGGTCCATTCCTAATTAGATTAACCTGAGCGATTGGATATCACTTTGTTTTGGAATGTCACTGATGCCTGTTGAAATCTACCTCCAAAGTGGCATTGGACGTTGCTGTTATAAACCCCTGAACTTCAGCCTGAACTAAAGGTGATCGCCTCGCATACCTAGGTATAAGGTATCCAGGCCTTCTGCACGTGTGCGTGGTCCCGTTTTTCGTACCATAGGAAAACGTGCACAAGCGCGCTAATCTGGAGCACAGGAAGTGATGCAGAACCTCTGAATTCATCTTCCTATTTAAAGCTAGCACGGCCTGGGCCTAGTTGCTGGGTGGTCTTTCAGCTGTTCCCAAACAGGATTGCTCTATCCGTTTACTGCTCCTGCACCTTTCACCGGATTGAACCTGACTGCTCCTTATTGCTGCCTGCCTTCTGACCTTGGAATTGTTACTGGACTTTGCCTCTGCCTCATCCCTTGTACTTCACTGCCCGACTGACCTCGATTCTGCCTCTTGCTCTGGTACCCTGCTGCCCGACTGGTGTGACCTCGGCTCTGCTCTACCCAATCCAGATTCTGGACTTCTGCCTGGCACGGTGTTGCCCCATCTACTGGCACCCGTGCTACTTGCGGTTTCTCAGGCTCTGTTCTTATCCTCAGAGTTTGGGGGACACAAAGTGCAAGGGGAGCCTCCTCATCCAACCAGTCTCCAGCCAGGTACGTGATACTAGGAGACAGATGCCTGATGGAAAAAGGATGTAAGATGAGCTTATGGATCCAGTGTGTGATAGTCTCACAGGATGCCGGAGATCTCACAGCCAGAGTAGAGTGGGAGAGAGCTTATCGGTCACTGTCACAGGATCAAGGACTGGGTGACCATTTTTTATTATAGACCTCAGACCAAATTGAGCACTTAACCCTTGCAGTACAGGGGTAGCTCCACTACAAGAGTTAAGTTGTCATTTGCCCAGAGTTCTTCTGAAAGATTTCTCAGTCCAGGGTTTTGGGATGTAAAAGATCTTTCCTCCATGACAATGGACCCAACATTTGTATGTAGAACATTTGATGAGTTTATTTGCTGTAAATGACCCCCAGGGCCGGCCTTAGGCCTTTAGGGTAGAGAAATGTCATCCTGATCACTTTTCATCATCATCCCGAGCTCCTCCGTGGACGGCCGGTCACCCCCCACATACGTCTCCACTTCTTCCTCTTTAATCTCAACTTTTATGATGATCCGTTCTGCACCCTAAACCCCAAAATAATAGAAAACATCTCATAAAGCTGAACTCCGGGGAGATATAAAAGGCACAAAAGAATGCAGCTCTGTATTTGTTTTTTTAATGCAAACATTGTTAGTACCTGAATGTGACCTGGTATCAGGTTCCTGCAGTCCCTGTAAAGCAAAGCTTAGACTGGAAGAGAGAGAAACAGTCTGCTGCTTCTCATTTTACTGTCCAGTCAAAGACTGGGGGAGGGACAAGACCTGTACGTGTTACTGACCTACAGCAGAGAAATACCAGGTATCTCCTGCTTTGCCCATTTGAGGTCAGGTCTCCTTCCTATTTCCTCTGAGCCCGGGAGCCAAAGACCCTCAGCTTGAGGGCGCATCATCACCCCAGCATGAACTCACAGAAGCAAAGAACAGCACCACATATTTCAGCACGTGCCCTTTGGAGGGCACAACCACGGAGACTATCTATGGTGTCACATGACTAGACTAGGGTTGCCACCTGTCCGGTTTTCAACCGGACAGTACGGTTTTGGCATCTTGTGTCCGGTTTTTGTTGGGACCTGTGGCACACTGGCATCTTTGTGATTACCTCCAATGTTATTTAATCACAAAATACATGCATAGTGTACTTTACCAAAAAATTGCCGCAAGGCGCTACAGTGTTCGGGTTTGGCTCGAAGAAAAGGTGGCAACCCTAGACTAGAACCAAGAACCATGGAAGAAAATCTTGTTTATACATTTTTTAAACATAATAAAAGTGGAGGGTGGAGCAAGGGGAAGCTGAAATGGAGAGGGTGGAATGGGTGGGAGACTACATTTCAGATGTAAACATTAAACCAGCAGACTACATAGAAGAATGTTGTCTCACAAAGTTCACTATCACTTCTGTGTTCTATACACCGAGTCCCACCTACCTGATCATGGTGGGGGACCGTGAGATCTTCCTGTGTGGAATCCCGGGAATACAGAGGACGGGAACATCTCTCTGGTGGGTTTGTGTCACTTAATGGCTCAATCATGACTTCATTGAAGGGGTCTTTGTGTCCTTCTGAAAACTCCTCCATCACACCAACCTCCTCCTCCTCTTTTATCTCTTCTTTAACATCATTATCACAATCACTCTGGTTTATACCCTGAATATTGAGAACAATGAGATCAGATGTAACTACATAGACAATGATCAGGAGAAAAAGTATCCCCTATTATCTATTATTTCTCTATTTCACCTTATGTGAGATGGTGAGATCTTCCTGTGTGGAATCCCGGGAATACAGAGGACGGAGACATCTCTCTGGTGGGTTCCTCTTACAGGATTTATCTGTAGGAAACACACACACTGACTGAATACATTGTTTCTATGTGTGTATCAGATGATGGGGGATCTAGGTGGACCCTCCGTACTGCTCTCTCCTCTTACCCGGTGATGTGAGGGGCGGCTCACTCTCCATCACGACGTCCTTGTAGAGATCCCGGTGTCCTCCTAGATACTCCCACTCCTACATGGAGAAATAGACATAGACATCCTGACACCTTATAGGAACCTGACACACACAATGATACAGTCACCACCCAGACACATCCCTCGTCTGTTACTGGATCATGTCCCAGAACTCCCGGCACCGCTCACCTCTCCTCCCAGCAGCTCAATGATCTTCTGGGTGGTTTCTAGAATATTCTTGCCTCTGTTGTCAGGCGGTGAGGTGGAGGGTCTGTGATGGGTGACGTCTGCTGAGTGTTAATGGCTCACAGGATATATTTGTCGTTATTCTGTAATCCTGTTTAGAGGGAGAAGGTAACACTTATCAATGCAGACTATTGAGAATCCTTTTGAAATATCTTTTATTATTAAAATGGTCACATGATCTAAACAAAACTTTCAGTAGACAAATGCATCGTTGCTCAGCGTCCCCGATCTTGAATGACCGTTCTGCGATTTCAGACACTGTCTCGCAGGATCCAGGGCACTGTGCAGACCGGAAGTGGCTATTATATTTATGGGGTATAAGGACTGTGCCATATGTATACAGTGTATATGGTGTGTAGGCTCAGGTTCTACTTAACCCTTTATACCCCAATCACAGTGCGACGTGGTGCGCAGTCTCTCCCAAATATTTCACTATCCCAGCAACCCAAACGATACAACTCACCTAGAATAATAATAAACATTGACTTCTGTTGCTCTGAACAGAACTTCTACTGGACTTTGGTATGTTATCCTCCAGATCCAGAGAAGACATTGGAGGGGATTTATCAAAACTGGAGCAGTTTCCTATGGCAACCAATCATCTTTTCTCTGTAGTTTGTTCAGTTAAGGTTTGAAAATTAAAGGTGGATGCTGATTGGTTGCCGTACACAGCTGCTCCAGTATTGATAAATTCCCCTCATTGCGTCATTGTTTCCAAATGAGGTCTAACAATTCTCAAATGGCTTTATACACAGGTAGTGTCCCCATATTCATCTTATATAATTACTATACACCATCAACTGTTAATGTACAGTTGGATAAATGGTTCTATATTTAGGATGTATCCGGTCTATAAATGGCGGCTCTGGATGGACAGTTGGATAAATGACTCTATATTTAGGATGTGTCTGGTCTATAAATGGCGGCTCTGGATGGACAGTTGGATAAATGGATCTATATTTAGGATGTATCCGGTCTATAAATGGCGGCTCTGGATGGACAGTTGGATAAATGGCTCTATATTTAGGATGTATCTGGTTGGATAAATGGCTCTATATTTAGGATGTATCCGGTCTATAAATGGCGGCTCTGGATGGACAGTTGGATAAATGGCTCTATATTTAGGATGTATCTGGTCTATAAATGGCGGCTCTGGATGGACAGTTGGATAAAGGGCTCTATATTTACGTGCATGTATGCTATAAATCATAACAGACCTCACAGTGAACTTTGAGGCAGATGATGGATATGAAAGATATGGTTTCTGGGTGTAAATATAAAATAATATCTTATTACCTCCTCTGCAGCCAATTTAAGTAATGTCTTCTCTTTGCTTCCTCCCAAATCACTTCCCACATCACCAGACATCACTTCCTGTCTATATCTAACATCACTTCCTGTCTTTACCTTACATCACTTCCTGTAGGTGTCTTCCACGTGAGATCACCACCTTGTGTTGAATATAAATACTTCAGTCTCCGTTACGTGTCATCGTTGTGCTCGCTGCCTTGTGGTCTATTCCTCTATTACGTTACATCCATGACTACACACAGATTATACCTCACATCAAATCCAGACAATAACTAAATAAAATAAAAAACAACAATGTGATTTTTTTAAAATAATAATAAAAGTGAAACTAAATAAGAAACTGTTTTAGAAAACAAACTAAAACCTGAAATACCAGCTAGTGGGCTTATTTTACAAAGCTTCAATACAAGTATAAGGAGTTTTATTTTAGTCATGTGACTTTCATTTTCTGATCTCATTGAACTTCAATTAAAATTACAATCAGTTTTTAAACGGTGAATAAATATCCAGATCCTGATGTGTGTTAGGTTTTTGGGTTGAGCCTATTGTAATGATATATAGATATAGGTGTCATCTAGGGTGACCGTTCTCCGCTGGGTCTCCATTCAGGTACGTGTGTCAGGGTTCCACCCTGACTTTACTGGTTTGCAGCATTCTGGGTTGGCTGCCATTTTACTCACCGTTGTTTTCTTCTTTTCCTAAGCGGACTCTGGAATGTTGCTCCTTATTCCTAGGCTCCCTCTCATGCTCAGACAGGAGAGCATCATCTGAGTAAGTCAGATGGGAGTTTCCTGTCAGCCCACTCACTATAGAGAAACCACTCAGTCCAGTCTGACCTTGCCCTTGGTTGGTCTTCCTGCTAGTGCATTCCTGCTGCTCTGAGTATTCTGATTCTGTGTTTAACCCGATCCTGGCTGACGTTCTCCTCTGGCTCCTGCTCCTGGCTTGTTCCTGGCAATGCTGATTTCCTGGCTCCTTACAACGCTGATCTCTGCGCTCCTGACCTGGCTTGGACGGCTACCCACTCCGGTTCCTGACCCTGGCTTGTTCCGGATAATGATTCTGCTAAATATTTTTACAAGCACCTTTTGCTTGTCTGGTTTTCATTGTGCTCTGACACCCAGCGATCGCCCAAAAGTCATAAAACTGAGTTACAATATCAGCTCCATTTCATAATTTGGAATTGGACATTGATATTGTAATATTAAGTGCAGAAATAGCCGTGTGTAGTCACAACCAGAACATTGATACCAAGAAACAATAGTTTAGAATGGACAGGAGACATTTACCTCCCTGGCCATTCCATCATTCATCTCTCGGGCACATTTAGTTTCAATCTAAAGGTAACTTCATGACGCATCATAATTTAGGGATTACCAGACCATATGGAGTATGAATACCCTACTATCCCCATTGTTATTAATTTAACTGTTTCGGAGGAGCAGAGCAGGGAATTGTAAACGCCCGTCCCTCCTGCTCT
>NW_017309179.1:44812-47477 GCF_000935625.1 Nanorana parkeri | reverse complement strand
CCCCCCCCCCCCCCCCCCCAGGGGGCTGAGAAAAAGATGCTGCTGAGGCAGCTAGAGAGGGTCTTGTTTTGTAACATCAAGAAAAGGAACTCTGGAAACATCAAGAATTCTTAACAATGCAGAAGAGATCCCCTTTAATATCTGGACATCATCTGTGCAATCTTGCTTGAAGGAGACCTCTCTTTTGTTTATTGAACTTTGGACTCTGTCAGAACTCCTAACACCAGAACTGTTCAGTTTTCACCTTTTATTTTACTGTTGTTATATATTTTGTCTCTTTTTATGAATATCTTTTTCTGTATATTTCCTGCAACGTTTCTTTTATTAAAGGACGATCTTAAAAATCGTTAAGCTTATCTCTATGCTCTAAATACGAACTTAAAGTATTAATATTATTATTACATAGTATTTATATGACGCCAACAGTTTGCGCAGCGCTTTACAATATAAGGAAGACATTACAATCACAATACAATTCAAGACAGGATGGCAAGGAGGGCCCTGCCCGTGAGGGCTTACAATTTAAAAGGGAGGGGGAGGTGATACATGAGGAGGTAGCTGTGTGGGGATTAACTGTTTGACAACGTGATAGCAAAGTGGTTAGGTTGAGGTGGGATAGGCTTCCCTGAAGAGATGAGTCTTTAGGGAACGCCTAAAGGCAGTCAAGGTGGGAGATAGACGGACAGGTTGGGGTAAAGAGTTCCAGAGGATGGGAGAGACTCTAGAGAAGTCTGGTGGCGAGTATGGGAGGAGTTGAGAAGGGAGCTGGAAAGCAGGAGGTCTTGGGAAGAGCGGAGTGGACGGTTAGGGTGATATTTTGATACAAGTATCCTTGGACCTGTGAAGAGCGCTACTGTATGGTGATCGGTATTATTCCTTTATGAGAGGAAAGAGATATCATAGACTGTACTGTATAGTGATCGGTCATATTCCTCTATGAGAGGACAGAGATATCATAGACTGTACTGTACAGTGATCGGTCATATTCCTCTATGAGAGGACAGAGATATCATAGACTGTACCGTATAGTGATCGGTCCTATTCCTCTATGAGAGGACAGAGATATCATAGACTGTACCGTATAGTGATCGGTCCTATTCCTCTATGAGAGGACAGAGATATCATAGACTGTACTGTATAGTGATCGGTCCTATTCCTCTATGAGAAGACAGCGATATCATAGACTGTACTGTATAGTGATCGGTCCTATTCCTCTATGAGAGGACAGGGGTATCATAGACTGTACTGTATAGTGATCGGTCCTTTTCCTCTATGAGAGGACAGAGATATCATAGACTGTACTGTATAGTGATCGGTCCTATTCCTCTATGAGAGGACAGAGATATCATAGACTGTACTGTATAGTGATCGGTCATATTCCTCTATGAGAGGACAGCGGCATCATAGGCTTTAAGTTTTTTGAAGTGTCTCAGCACTTGCGGTGCGTACTTCCGTTAAAGTACGTGGTGGCAGTGAACGTTTGATGTGTAAAGGTTTAACTGCGGAGTTAACCAACCCTGGTGACGATCGCACTCAGTCTGGTGTCCCCTGAGCTGGTAAATATCTGTGCAACCCCGGCCTTCTACAGCTAACCTTCTTTCCCTGAAGGTTCTACGACCATATGATGTATGGGGGAGGAGTTATGACATGTGAACTTTTTAAAGCATTTTGAACATTGAAATACCAACAAGGTGAGGTGACACTTTTTTCAGTCTGGCGGAAAAACCCACCAGGAGACGCTTTGCCACCTCCAGGAAGAGAATAAACTGCTGGGGAAGAACAACAAACCCACGTGTGATTTAATTAACACTTTACTGTATACAGATATCTGACATTTTGATAATATTATAGAGTGATTTCTTATATACACCGGACTCATTTATTTCATATCGGTCACGCCCCTTCCTAGTAAATGTACACATTAGACATGACTGTAATTCATTCTTGTATGGTGACTCTATTCCATGGATCATCTATCTTCATCAACAGAGAAACTTCCTCTTCTCACCGGAGATTCTGCCACATTTCCTGTAAGTGATCAGTACATAGAGTAGAGCCCAGATCTGAGCGATCAGCCCTGACCAGCCGCTCACAGCACAGATTTATACCACAGATTGTAACTTTCACTTTCACTTCTGGAGAATCCTATCACCGGAAATAAATTATCTCATCAGATCCAGTCAATTCCGGAGCTTTATACTGCAATGATGAAAAGTCTCCAAAACACACATTATTACCTCAGTAATACCCACACCCTGGTAGAGACATTCTAATAACTTCAGTGTCCCCACCACACATTATTCTCTTAGCACTGTCCTCATCACTAAACACTCTTTGCGCCCCTGTATTCTACCTCTTTCTACAATGTCTGTACTACGTTCTCTGGGAACACCTTCCCCCATCCAAACAATATGCTAAGCGATCTCAACACCATCCACACTACATTCTCTGACATCTCTCCTCCCACCATCCACACTTCATTCGCTGACAGCTCTCCTCCATCATCTACACTACATTCTCTGACCGCTCTCCTCCCACCATCCACACTACATTCTCTGACAGCTCTCCCCCCACCCACACTACATTCTCTGACAGCTCCCCTCCACCATCCACACTACATTCTCTGACAGCTCTCCTCCCACCATCCACACTACATTCTCTGACA
>NW_017309179.1:21017-44129 GCF_000935625.1 Nanorana parkeri | reverse complement strand
TTCCCCGACCACCCCCCCCCCACCATCCCCACTACATTCTCTCACAGCTCTCTTCCACCATCCACACTACATTCTCTCACAGCTCTCTTCCATCATCCACACTACATTCTCTGACAGCTCTCTTCCACCATCCACAATACATTCTCTGACAGCTCTCCTCCCACCATCCACACTACATTCTCTCACAGCTCTCTTCCACCATCCACACTACATTCTCTCACAGCTCTCTTCCACCATCCACACTACATTCTCTCACAGCTCTCTTCCATCATCCACACTACATTCTCTGACAGCTCTCCCCCCACCATCCATACTACATTCTCTGACAGCTCCCCTCCCACCATCAACACCACATTCTCTGACATCTCTCCTCCCCCCATCCACACTACATTCTCTCACAGCTCTCTTCCATCATCCACACTACATTCTCTGACAGCTCTCCCCCCACCATCCATACTACATTCTCTGACAGCTCCCCTCCCACCATCAACACCACATTCTCTGACATCTCTCCTCCCCCCATCCACACTACATTCTCTCACAGCTCTCTTCCATCATCCACACTACATTCTCTGACAGCTCTCCCCCCACCATCCATACTACATTCTCTGACAGCTCCCCTCCCACCATCAACACCACATTCTCTGACATCTCTCCTCCCCCCATCCACACTACATTCTCTCACAGCTCTCTTCCATCATCCACACTACATTCTCTGACAGCTCTCCCCCCACCATCCATACTACATTCTCTGACAGCTCCCCTCCCACCATCAACACCACATTCTCTGACATCTCTCCTCCCCCCATCCACACTACATTCTCTCACAGCTCTCTTCCATCATCCACACTACATTCTCTGACAGCTCTCCTCCACCATCCACACTACATTCCCTGACACCTCTCCCCCCACCATCCACACTACATTCTCTGGCAGCTCTCCTCCACCATCCACACTACATTCTGATCCATTGGCTAAAGCCAATAAATCAAAATATCTGAATTGGAGGTGGGGGTCACAATACAAGATTTGTCATATCTCCAAGTTGCAGCCTACGGGAATTTCTTTAACCCCACAAATGATGGAATCCCTTCTAAACTCTTTTGCATCTAGCTGGGCATCCAAATCCTTGCCTTACCTAAGTGTCTCTGTAACTCCCTCTTACCACAATCTGTATCTGGAAAAATATATGTCGCTTTTTGCTCCTCTCTTCTTGGGAAGAATTTGGGAAACTTGTCTTAGTTTGCAGGGTTAAAATTTCTTGCCAAAATTTTGCCCGAGTCCTTCTGGTCTGCATTCTGTCAAACATTCTGCATCTGTCAAACATTCAAGGTGACCTTAGCCTCCCACTCTTTCACAATTACTATCATCATCAACTATTTAGACTTCTTTTCCCGCAGTCAGTGAGGACGCTCCACAGTATGTTTCTCGGTGGAAGATTTGCTGTAGTCTGAACATGAATAAGGACGCTCATGTGTGTGAATTTTATGGTGGTTAACAAGGGTTGCTTTCCGAGTGAAAGATTTCCCGCACTCTGAACATGAATAAGGACGCTCATCAGTGTGAATCCTCTGGTGTATAACAAGGGCTCCTTTATAAGTGAAAGATTTCCCGCACTCTGAACATGAATAAGGACGCTCACCAGTGTGAAATTTCTGATGTTTAACAAGGGCTCCTTTATAAATGAATGATTTCCCGCACTCCGAACATGAATAAGGATGCTCACCTGTGTGAATTCTCTGGTGTTCAACAAGGGCTCCTTTATAAGTGAAAGATTTCCCGCACTCTGAACATGAAAAAGGACGCTCACCAGTGTGTAATCTCTGATGTTTAACAAGGGCTCCTTTATGAATGAATGATTTCCCGCACTCCGAACATGAATAAGGACGCTCATCAGTGTGAATTCTCTGGTGTACAACAAGGTTTCCTTTCTGAATGAATGATTTCCCGCACTCCGAACATGAATAAGGACGCTCATCAGTGTGATTTCTCTGGTGTTTAACAAGGTCTCCTTTCTTAATGAATGATTTCCCGCACTCTGAACATGAATGAGGTCGCCCACCTCTGTGAATATTCTGGTGTTTAACAAGGTCTCTTTTGCGAATGAAACATCTCCCGCACTCTGAACATGAATAAGGACGCTCATCCATGTTCATACTTATGTGTCTATGAAGGTTTCACACATAAAATAAGAAGCCCCCTGTCCCCCACCATGTAAAGTAAAACAAGGAAGCCCCCTCACCTGCTTGTCTTTCTGCAGGGAGGAGAAGAGCAGGCAGATCCCTGGTGATTAGTGCGATTAGTAAGGTCTGCAGACATTACTAATCACTACGTTTTCGACCCGGAGCTCACTGAAGAGCTGGGGCCGAAAGGAAGGGAGACAGACCAGCAGAAGCAGCTGCTCCCACGAGTCAGGTACGCGATCTGCGACCGCAAGCCTGACAGTAATTTCCACTCGCCTGCACTGCATTTCCACTCGCCAAATGCGAGCAGGCGAGTGGAAATTTTGAGCCCTGGTGTACAGTATCTCCTCCTCATTTGCAGGTCACATGACGTTATATTGAGGAATGGAGATGGATCTTCATATGGTGTACAGTATCTCCTCCTCATTTGTTGGGGACATGACATTATATTGAGGAATGGAGATGGACCTTCATATGGTGTACAGTATCTCCTCCTCATTTGTTGGTCACATGATGTTATATTGAGGAAAGGAGATGGATCTTCATATGGTTTACAGTATCTCCTCCTCATTTGTTGGGGACAAATGTGGGGACTATAATAAAAAGGGGCACTTTAAAGGGGACAACTGATTATTAGCTACCTCTACATACTGTAATGTTAATATAGGGGATTAACCCCCTACATACTGTAATGTTAATATAGGGGATACTCTGATGGGGACAATTATTGTAAGGATGCGCCCTAATCGGGCCAACAATGTAAGGGGGAATTCTGCTGTGCCCATACAACTTCATGAAATGTCAAGGAACACATCTGGCACAGACTATATTGACGATGATCTCAGAACCATCATTCCTCCATGACAATGGACCCAACATCTGTATGTAGAACATTTGATGTGAGTTTATTTGCTGTAAATGACCCCCAACCATCCTAACACTAATCAGGAGATGACGACCCCTTCATCCTACAATAGGGGAGATGACTTCTTCTGGGGTATCTCCTTCCCAACTTTGATGGTCCACCATTTATAATTCAGTCTCATCTTATCTGATGATGAGAAGATCTGATAATTCTCCAACATGATCCCTTAAACGTAACACCTTCTACTCAGAAGTGACATAGAACTGTGACCTGTTCCCTCCATAGTGTCTGTTACTTACTTGTGTTGATCGGTAGAGAAATGTCATCCTGATCACTTTTCATCATCATCCGGACCTCCTCCGTGGGCGGCCGGTCACCCCCCACATACGTCTCCACTTCTTCCTCTTTAATCACAGCTTTTATATTGATCCGTTCTTCACCCTAATCCCCAAAATAATAGAAAACATGTCATAAAGCTGAACTCCGGGGGGGGTATAAAAGACACAAAGGAAGGCAGCTCTGTATTTGTTTTAGTTTTTTTTAATGCAAACATTGTTAGTACCTGAATGTGACCTGGTATCAGGTTCCTGCAGTCCCTGTACAGCAAAGCTTAGACTGGGAGAGAGAGAAACAGTCTGCTGCTTCTCATTTTACTGTCCAGTCAAAGAATGGGTGAGGGAGAAGACCTATATGTGTTACTGACCTACAGCAGATAAATAGCAGGTCTCCTGCTCTGCCCATTTGAGGGCAGGTCTCCTTCCTATTTCCTCTGAGCCCGGGAGCCAAGGACCCTCACCTTGAGGGCGCATCATCCCACCAGCATGGACTCATAGAAGCAAAGAACAGCACCACATATTTCAGCCCTTTGGAGGGCATAAGCAAGGAGCCTATCTATGATGTCACATGACTGGACCCAAGACCCATGGAAGAAAATGTTGTTTATACATTTTTTTAAAATAACAAAAGTGGAGGGTGGAGCAAGGGGAAGCTGAATTGGAGAGGGTGGAATGGGTGGGAGGCTACATTTCAGATGTAAACATTAAACCAACAGACTACATAGAAGAATGTTGTCTCACAAAGTTCACTATCACTTCTGTGTTCTATACACCGAGTCCCACATACCTGATCATGGTGGGGGATGGTGAGATCTTACTGTGTGGAATCCCGGGAATACAGAGGACGGGGACATCTCTCTGGTGAGTTTATGTCACTGAATGGCTCCATGATCATATCCTTGAAAGGGTCTTTGTGTCCTTCTGAAAACTCCTCCATCACACCAACCTTCTCCTCTTCTTTTATCTCTTCTTTAACATCATTATCACAATCACTCTGGTTTATACCCTGAATATTGAGAACAATGAGATCAGATGTAACTACATAGCCAATGATCAGGTGAAAAAGTATCTCCTATTATCTATTATTTCACCTTATGTGAGACGGTGAGATCTTCCTGTGTGGAATCCCGGGAATACAGAGGACGGGGACATCTCTCTGTTGGGTTCCTCTTACTGGATCCATCTGTAGGAAACACACACACTGACTGAATACATTGTTTCTATGTGTGTATCAGATGATGGGGGATCTAGGTGGGCCCTCCGTACTGCTCTCTCCTCTTACCCCGAGATGTGAGGGGCGGCTCATTCTCCATCATGATGTCCTTGTAGAGATCCTCGTGTTCCTCCATGAAGAAATAGACACCTTATAGGAACCTGACACACGCAATGATACAGTCACTATTCTGTAATCCTGTTTGAAGGGAGAAGATAACAAGGATTACGTGTTCAAGAGTCACGTGTTTGAAAAAAGACTTTCATTAGACAAATCCCGAATTGCTCAGAATATGAGACCTTGTGGGACAGTTCTGCAATTTTGGACACAATCCCACAGTATTCATGTCCCACATGATCCAGGACATTGTGAAGAGTGGGATTGACTGCAAAAGGGTTCTCTGCATTCTGCACTTATGCCGGCTCTGTCAGGTGAAATGATTTGCCCAACAGTGACGGCATAGTTCCATTCATTCAGATGACCACTGGACACCAAAGCTGAGGTTTAATATTTCTCTCATAGACAACAATGGGGCTTATTATTGCACCCGCTGACCAACAATGGAAGGAGCTACAAGTACTCATGAAAATGCCCGTATCGGCCCCGATACCGATACTAGTATTGGTATCTGGATATCTCTACTACAAACCATCGACTGTGAATGTACAGTTGGATAAATGGCTCCATATTTAGGATGTATCCAGTCTATAAATGGCTCTATATTTAGGATGTATCTGGTCTATAAATGGTGGCTCTGGATGGACAGTTGGATAAATGGCTCTATATTTAGGATGTATCCGGTCTATAAATGGTGGCTCTGGATGGACAGTTGGATAAATGGCTCTATATTTAGGATGTATCCGGTCTATAAATGGTGGCTCTGGATGGACAGTTGGATAAATGGCTCTATATTTAGGATGTATCCGGTCTATAAATGGTGGCTCTGGATGGACAGTTGGATAAATGGCTCTATATTTAGGATGTATCCGGTCTATAAATGGTGGCTCTGGATGGACAGTTGGATAAATGGCTCTATATTTAGGATGTATCCGGTCTATAAATAGCAGCTCTGGATGGACAGTTGGATAAATGGTTCTATAGTTATGTGCATGTATGCTATAAATCATAACAGGCCTCACAGTGAACTTGGAGGCAGGTGATGGATATGGAAATGTTTACCGGTTGTAAATATAAAATATTATCTTATTACCTCCTCTGCAGCTGGTTTAAGCAATGTCTCCTCTTTACCTCCTCCCAAATCACTTCCAACCTCACTCTTACATCACTTCCTGTCTGTACTTTACATCACTTCTTGTCTGTAATTTACATCACTTTCTGTAGGTGTCTTCCAAGTGAGATCACCACCTTTTGTTGAATATAAATACTTCAGTCTCCGTTATGTTTCATCATTGTGCTCGCTGCCTTGTGGTCTATTTCTCTGTTACGTTACCTCCATGACTACACACAGATTATACCTCACATCAAATCCAGACAATAACGAAATAAAATGAAAAAATACAATGTGATTTATTTTTATTAATTAAAAGTGAAACTAAATAAGAAACTGTTTTAGAAAACAAACTAAAACTTGAAATACCACCTAGTGGGCTTATTTTACAAAGCTTCAATACAAGCATAAGGAGTTTTATTTTAGTCATGTGACTTTCATTTTCTGATCTCATTGAACTTCAATTAAAATTACAATAAGTTATTAAAAGTGAATAAAGATCCATATCCTGGTGTGTGTTAGGTTTTTGGGTTGAGCCCATTGTAATGATATATAGGTGTCATCTAGGGTGACCCTTCTCCGTTGGGTCTCCATTCAGGTACGTGATACTAGGATTTTGGAGCAATTGTCCCATTTTCCGCAGCCATTGCCTCCAGCGGGGGGATTTCTCGCCCTTTGACAGTGTTCGAGGTTAGCTGTTGTCAAACTTAGACATGCTGTATGGTGTACCACTTACTAAACTCCCCATCTGTTGGCCTCTCTCTCTCTCTCTCTCGTACATTACCCAATGGGAAGAAGACTTCAGTTTACATCGGATGCTATAGACAGGATCATGTTCTTCACTCAGAAGACCTCTGTTAGCACAATATACCAGGAATCAGGCTTTAATCTTCAGACTCGATAGTATAGGACACCTCAGGTATTCTCGAATGTTCCCGAATAAATGTTGGCGTTGTGGCCAGGAAAAAGGGAATCTGCTACACAGTTTCTTGACCTGCAAAGACCTCGGATATTTCTGGTCAGAAGTTATGTGCATTTTTCTGACATTTACTGATTTTCTGATTCCCAAAGAACCGTTTTTTGTTTTGTTTTAATACATCACAAAATTCTATACCGAGACGTGTCTACAGAAATATCGATACTACAATGTCTTGTTGATGCAGCGAGAAGTTGTATACCTGAATGGTGGAGGCAGACATGTCCCCCCATGCTAATGTGCATTAACATGGTCAATGAGATTGAATGAATGGGGGGATCCAATGGGGGGATCCAGGTTTGTTCTCAAGAGGATCGCATGATAAATGCACTGGTCTACAAATTTTGGGAAATGATCGACCTCCGAGATAAAATCTGTGACTTCTTACATATTTTGATGAGATGAATCAGAATCAAGGTGCTGATGGTTGGCTAAAGTTTTCCAGATAAAGATTTATACAGAGATGGGCATATTTGTCTACAAGGGAGGGAGGTGTCTGATGATCATGATGCCTCGTAACCTCTCCACAAAGTACGGTAGAACAATGAAAAATGGTACCACATGGAAGTGTATAAATTTATCTTCACTTTGAGACTAAAGATTATCACCCAACTGTCATTTATTGTTCTTTTATTGCAAGGTACATTTGTCTTGGTCAGATCTACGCGTCATACAGTTACATCTGGTGGCCTGTAAAAGTGTCATGGACTAACATTTCCAAGGAACAGTTGCGTGATATTTTCCCTCAGAAGCCAAGATGCCTTGAAACCGTGTAAACGACGCATCTAACTTCTACTACATTTGTGGCGAGGTTCCATTTGCATCTCAAAAGTGCAGCATGACGGCAGTGGTAAAAAAGGCATACCACCTATATTTTGGATGCAAAATAGGGGATCAGGACAAGAGTCGGGCCCCTCGTTATAGTTGTATTACTTATCTGTGTCATTGGCTAAACAAGAAGAAGTCCATGCCTTTCACAGTCCCAATGGTGCGGAGGGAACCCACCAATCATAGTAGCGACTGCTATTGCTGCATGGTTCCCCAAATGCAAAAGGGATCTCAAGAAAGAAGAAGAGGACCGTGGAATATCCAAACATTCCATCTGCACTGCGTCCTGTACCCCATGGTGAGGACTTGCCTGTTCCAGATCCACCAGAATCCTACTCTCTAGACTCAGATGATGATAAAGACGATGAGCAGGATGCAGCTGATCCGGGGCCGTCGATGTCAGCGGAACTCAAACAGTAGCCCACCGTAGGCTCCTCCTGAACCACATCTCATTTCACAGAGTGGCCTGGTCAGGGATTTGATCCTGCCTAAGAGTAATCTGGGCTCCAGATTACAACAGTGGAACCTCTTGCAGAGTGGTATCATGAAAAACTAATACATGGATGGAAAGTTATGTTATTGGTATCCATAAAAAGATACATTTATAATGATGGGTGTGACTTCTTTCTCATTAAGTGTGGGCCGGTGTGCTGCACTTGGTTTTGCGTGTTCCACCTATTAAATTATGTGTAAAAATGTGAAATATCACAAACTGAATACGAACACGTGAGTGCCAGTGATCAAATCCTTATTACAACTGTACACTTAAATACATATCAATAAGGGGAATAACATAAGTTCGTGCCTAATTAGGTATTGATTAAATATGGTGATATGTGATTATAAATATAAATAAATAAAATAAAAAATGTGTAAAATAAAAAATGTGTATTTTCGTGTGAATAAAATATTTGTGAGAAATGTGGTGTAAAATCTAGTTTAAACAAGTGGACCAATAAATATTGTAAACCAGCCGAAGGCTACAAGCCAGTGTACTAAAAAATCCTTCATTCTCATTAATACTAGGGCTGGTAATGATTAAAAATTTCCTGTTCGATTAATCAAAATTTTTTTTAATCGATTAATTTCGATTAATTCTAACGCACATACAGATCCAACTACATTGGCCTATACACATAAAGCACAGCAATGAAGTAATAATTCTATGACAAATATGTGTCCTGGAACAAGCACTACTTCCCTCCAATCCAGCTAAAGTAAGAGTTTTGCTTCCTGACAGGCCTTTTAAACACAAGTTTCAGTTTGTATAGGAACAGTGTGTAAAGAAACCATTAACAGAGCATTTGCAAAGCTTTCAGCAAGCTTTGGGCAGCTTTGTAGAAGCTTACTGAAAGCAACCCTCAGCAGGCTTTAGAAAGCTTCAGGGTCCATGCACACAAGTGCACATTACTGTAATAATGCACTTTTCAAGCTGCAGGAATGATTCTTTTTTAGAAAATTAACCTTTGTTCTGAGTTGTGCAGCCTTAAAATGTATGTGAAAGTTGTAAACAACACACAAAGACACTAGGAACTATTAAACACACTCAGCTCCACTTTCAATAAAAAATAAATAAATGATATATAGACGGATACCTTTTCTTAAGGTGTTTTTCGCTGTGGTCACAATACCTTTCCCACAGCAGTGCCTGCATGAAACACCCGGCAGATTCCATCAACACCTTCTGCCAACATTATACAAAGAACTCTGCAGACCGCGTGCCTCCTACCACCTGCCAACTGTGGAGGGGTGGACAGGGACGTAGCAGCTGAATCTGACTGTAGAACCACAGGCACATCCTGCATTGGTACAGCATCCAGTAGATCCCAAATCAAGAGAAGTAATGCAAACTGACCACACTAGGATGGATCTGCTTCCGTGCCTAGCGTGGTAAGTCTGAAATAGAAACCATGGGGAACTAGCGGGATCAATAGGTATTTAGCAAAAACATAGGCAATAAAAAAACAAAAACGTTTCAGGCTACATTTAGTAGGAAGTAAATGTATAACACAACACCTATATGGAATATTATATTTTGGGGTAACAAACACTTTAAGTACACTAAGGAGTAAACCGACTTGGACATTTCTACTTACTTTCAAAAGTCAACAGCTAAGGCCTCATATCCACCTCAAACCATTTCCCTGGTCGCTGAAGCGTGACGTCACCGGACTCCTCCCCCTTCCCTTCGTTAGCCGACAGAGCCACTTGGGGAAGGAGTCCGGTGACGTCGATGTCCGTGACGTCACCGGATCTCCGACGGAAGACCGGAGAGGTGAGTACGGATCAAAAGAACTTTGGTCGATCAAAATAATTTTGATCGATCAAAAAAATTAACGATTAATCGAGGGATTAATCGTTAATTTCCGCAGCCCTAATTAATACATATCACATTTTGCAGAAAAGTTATGGAGCATAATCGCCCATTCCCCCTCGTAATTATGAATTATTATGATGCAATTTTGACCTGAAGCTGTATCTTGGAAACTGGAGCCAATTACTACTCAGGACTTAATTTTCCTTTATTTGTGACCCAATTCTGGTAAAATTTAGCTACTTTAATTTCCGAGGTTTCCTCCTTGTAGACCAGGGATATCGGAGATCGTGGTTTTAGTGGAAAGATTTCTCTACCACACCAGGATGTCCTGACCTCATGAAGAGTGGCTCCTCAGTAGGGCTTCGTGTTTTGAGATGCGGATGGAGGGACGGCTCTGGTCTTCTCATTGCTCTGACTTTAACCTTTTATCTTGTGTCTATCCCTTTGCTTTCACTCTGTTCTTGTCTTGCTATTCTTCTTACTGGTTCTACGTCTACATTTCCTTTATTGGAAGAGAATTCTCTGAAAATCATCTGCAGTCACTCTAAGTCGTGTTTGATATTTCCTTTATATATATGAACATATACGGTATGCATCGGCTGCATTGACTCTATAACTTCCCACATCGGGCCTCACAGGTCTACGGAGAGGAGCCGAGACTGCCATAGGATGTTCATTTCTCAATACTCAGGACTGTATGGTCTGTTCCGGGTGCTTGTACCACCTGTATGTTGTTCTTTGTACTATGGGCACTCATGGCTGTTGTGTTATTTACATGTTTCTGTATTCCTGCTATTTGTCTTTTGTAACCTCAAATGAAAAATGTATTTAAAAAAAGGAGAATGTGAACGGTGGAAGCTGCACCAAAACATGACGAAGAGGACTGAGGACAGAGGACTAGTATTTATAATTATGGCAAAACAAAAGAATGCAATTCAAACGGAAAATTGATGCACAAAATGATAAAGTGCACACTTTAATGGTATAAATATATGACATTATGACAATGTTATAAAATGATTACCATCGAGGTAAGGAGAATCCTTCTTCCTGATGACCACCCTTTTTCTTTTATACCCTACAGTTGTTCTATGGACTATCTTACAATTTTTCTATGCACTAAACAGTTCCACCTGTGAAAAACCATCGTACATTTGTCAAAAGAACCAGCTGGCGATGTCTATTTAGACTTCTTTTCCCGCAGTCAGTGAGGACGCTCTGCAGTATGTTTCTTGGTGAAAGATTTGCTGTAGTCTGAACATGAATAAGGACGCTCACCTGTGTGAATTTTATGGTGTTTTACAAGGTCTCCTTTCCGAGTAAATGATTTCCCGCATTCTGAACATGAATAAGGACGCACACCAGTGTGAATTCTCTGGTGTCTAACAAGGGTTGCTTTCCGAGTGAAAGATTTCCCACACTCTGAACATGAATAAGGACGCTCATCAGTGTGAATTCTCTGGTGTTTAACAAGGGTTGCTTTCCGAGTGAAAGATTTCCCGCACTCTGAACAGGAATAAGGTTGTTCACCCGTGTGAATTCTCTGGTGTATAACAAGGTATATTTTATTGATGAATGATTTCCCGCACTCTGAACAGGAATAAGGTTGTTCACCCGTGTGAATTCTCTGGTGTATAACAAGGTATATTTTATTGATGAATGATTTCCCGCACTCTGAACAGGAATAAGGACGCTCACCCGTGTGAATTTTCTGGTGTTTAACAAGGTCTCCTTTATGAATGAAAGATTTCTTGCACTCTGAACATGAATAAGGACGCTCACCTGTGTGAATTCTCTGGTGTATAACAAGGTGTCCTTGCTGAACGAAAGATTTCCCGCACTCTGAACATGAATAAGGACGCTCATCAGTGTGAGTTCTCAGGTGTTTAACAAGTACTACTTTATAAGTGAAAGATTTCCTGCACACTGAACATGAATAAGGACGCTCACCTGTGTGAATTCTCTGATGTTTAATAAGGGCTCCTTTCTGAGTGAAAGATTTCCCACACTCTGAACATGAATAAGGACGCTCACTAGTGTGAAATCTCTGGTGTACAACAAGGTTTACTTTATGAATGAATGATTTCCCGCACTCTGAACATGAATAAGGACGCTCACCTGTGTGAATTCTCTGATGTTGAATAAGGGCTCCTTGCTGAATGAAAGATTTCCCGCACTCTGAACATGCATAAGGACGCTCACCAGTGTGAATTCTCTGATGTTGAATAAGGGCTCCTTTCTGAGTGAAAGATTTCCCGCACTCTGAACATGAATGAGGTCGCTCATCTCTGTGACTCTTCTGGTGTAAAAGAAAATCTCCTTTGCGAATGAAACATTTTCCACACTGTCTCATTTGTTGGGGACATGACGTTATATTGAGGAATGGAGATGGACCTTCATATGGTGTACAATATCTCCTCCTCATTTGTTGGTCACATGATGTTATATTGGGGAATAGAGATGGACCTTCATATGGTGTACAGTATCTCCTCCTCATTTGTTGGGGACATGACGTTATATTGAGGAATGGAGATGGACCTTCATAGGGTGTACAGTATCTCCTCCTCATTTGTTGGGGACATGACGTTATATTGAGGAATGGAGATGGACCTTCATATGGTGTACAATATCTCCTCCTCATTTGTTGGTCACATGATGTTATATTGAGGAATAGATTTTCGTATTCACTATAAAATCATGTTTTCTCATTGGGTGACACAGCATTTAAATTCTGGATACATGTCCTGCCTCTGAAAAATTGCACCTTGCCTGTGTAGGCAATAATCCTAGCACTGGCCCTGATGACAATGGACCCAACATCTGTATGTAGAACATTTGATGAGAGTTTATTTGCTGTAAATGACCCCCAACCTTCCTAACACTAATCAGGAGATGACGACCCCTTCATCCTACAATAGGGGAGAAGACTTCTTCTGGGGAATCTTCTTCCCAACTTTGATGGTCCACCATTTATAATTCAGTCTCATCTTATCTGATGATGTGAAGATTTGATAATTCTCCAACATGATCCCTTAAATGTCGCACCTTCTACTGAGAAGTGACATAGAACTGTGACCTGTTCCCTCCATAGTGTCTGTTACTTACTTGTGTTGATCGGTAGAGAAATGTCATCCTGATCACTTTTCATCATCATCCCGACCTCCTCCGTGGACGGCCGGTCACCCCCCACATACGTCTCCACTTCTTCCTCTTTAACCTCAGCTTTTATATTGTTCCTATCTTCACCCTAAACCCCAAAATAATAGAAAACATCTCATAAAGCTGAACTCCGGGGAGATATAAAAGACACAAAGGAATGCAGCTCTGCATTCGTTTGTTTTTTTAATTTAAACATTGTTAGTACCTGAATGTGACCTGGTATCAGGTTCCTGCAGTCCCTGTACAGCAAAGCTTAGACTGGGAGAGAGAGAAAAAGTCTGCTGCTTCTCATTTTACTGTCCAGTCAAAGACTGGGGACGGGACAAGACTTGTACGTGTAACTGACCTACAGCAGAGAAATATCAAGTCTCCTGCTCTGCCCATTTGAGGGCAGGTCTCCTTCCTATTTCCTCTGAGCCCGGGAGCCAAGGATCCTCACCTTGAGGGCGCATCATCACGCCAGCATGGACTCACAGAAGCAAAGAACAGCACCACTTATTTCAGCATGTGCCCTTTGGAGAGCACAATGGCAGAGCCTATCTATGATGTCTCATGACTGGACCCAAGACCCATTGTAGAAAATTGAGTTTATACATTTTTTTTTTCCATATAAATTTTTATTGGAGGTAAGAAAACAATAAAGTAACATTACACCGTAATATATAGTCATAGTACTTCAAGATATAATAAAAGATATTCTGCATGGATCTGGAGCTGGATCTGTAATTCAAGTGAATTAGCCTCAGGGGACTAACAGGTAGGGGGGGGGGCAAGTGTAGACAGGCGTGGATTCCAGTAAGTTAGGGCGTATGTCAGGTGGGTACATTATGGCTTACAGCCATGAAATATAGCTTAGTCATCTTGATGGTAAATACATACATGGAATCAGCAAAGAGGTTACAGCACATGGGGACAAGACAGAGAGGGCAGATTCCAGGGACCGACATACAGTATGGTGGAAGTACAAATGGTGGCTTGTAGGGGAAATGACTCATGTGGGCAGTGAGAGGTGGGGAAGAAGAGGAGTGAAGAGAAAGGGGTGGGTAGTGTCAGGTAGCGAGTGGGAAGAGGTGAAGTGCTATAGAGCAGTTGCCAGGAATTCCTATCATAGGGTTAGAAGGTGATGATTGATTTCAGCGGGTAGGAAATTTTCTATCCAGGGGGACCATATTCTCTCAAATTTGTGCATGGTATTTTCCGTTTGAGCTGTCTGCTTCTCGTGCGACATTGTTCAATGTACATGCCTTTTGGTATGGAAATACCAAAAGGCATGTACATTGGCTGGAAATACTGAGCGAGCTGGATAGCCAGGACTTGGCTATCTCTCTTTTGGCCGCCGTCAAAACATGGAGGCTTAGTTTGAAGGTCGCTGTAGGTAGGCCTACCGGTTTACAATTTAGAAGGGCAAAGGTGGGATCCTTAGTCAATGGCCTCTGAAATAATAACGAAAGTATAGTAAATACCCAGTCCCAAAACTTAGCAACTTTTGGGCACTGCCACCATATGTGGAAGAAGGTGCCCTGATCCAGGCATCCTCGGAAGCAAAGTGGAGAGGTTTGGGGTCGGAATTTGGCTACTCTCGCAGGAACCATATACCAGCGTAGTAGTACTTTATAGTTGATCTCCATGTTTATACATTTTTTAAAATAATAAAAGTGGAGGGTGGAGCAAGGGAAAGCTGAAATGGAGAGGGTGGAATGGGTGGAAGGCTACATTTCAGATATAAACTTTAAACCAACAGACTACATAGAAGAATGTTGTCTCACAAAGTTCACTATCACTTCTGTGTTCTATACACCGAGTCCCACCTACCTGATCATGGTGGGGGATGGTGAGATCTTCCTGTGTGGAATCCCGGGAATACAGAGGACATCTCTGTGGTGGGTTTGTTTCATATAATGGCTCCATCATGACTTCATTGAAGGGGTCTTTGTGTTCTTCTGAAAACTCCTCCATCACACCAACCTCCTCCTCCTCTTTTATCTCTTCTTTAACATCATTATCACAATCACTCTGGTTTATACCCTGAATATTGAGAACAATGAGATCAGATGTAACTACATAGATGATGAAGAGGTCAAAAAGTATCCCCTATTATGAATACAGAGGACGGGGACATCTCTCTGGTGGGTTCCTCTTACTGGATCCATCTGTAGGAAACACACACACTGACTGAATACATTGTTTCTATGTGTGTATCAGATGATGGGGGATCTAGGTGGACCCTCCGTACTGCTCTCTCCTCTTACCCGGTGATGTGAGGGGCGGTTCATTCTCCATCACGACGTCCTTGTAGAGATCCTTGTGTTTCTCCATGAAGAAATACACAGTGACACCTTATAGGAACCTGACACACGCAATGATACAGTCACTATTCGGTAATCCTGTCTGAAGTGAGAAGATAACAAGGATTACGTGTTCAAGAGTCACGTGTTTGAAAAAAGACTTTCATTAGACAAATCCCGAATTGCTCAGAATATGAGACCTTGTGGGACAGTTCTGCAATTTTGGACACTATCCCACAGTATTCATGCCCCACAAGACCCAGGACATTGTGAAGAATGGAAGTGGCTGCAAGAGCGCTCTCTGCATTCTGCACTTATGTAGGCTCTGTCAGGTGAAATGATTTGCCCAACAGTGACGGCATAGTTCCATTCATTCAGATGACCACTGCACACCAAAGCTGAGGTTTAATATTTCTGTCATAGACAACAATGGGGCTTATTATTGCACCCGCTGACCAACAATGGAAGGAGCTCTATTTCCTGTCCGTCACACTATATGTTGTATGTTATATACTCCTGACCCCACCATTAAATGCAATGCTGTACATCGGGGGCGCCCACTATTTTTCGTGTGGAGATCTACTTTTCAAATGACGAGCTCATTGAGATCTACCAACGAAAAAACACCTGCGTTCAGGGGCGGGAGGTGCATTGAAGTCAATGGCACCGCAGCCAGGCTCCGCAGGCAGGCCCCTCGCCCACAGTGCGATCGCCTGCATTAGTGCCTGTGTTCCAGTCCAGTGCGATCCGCAAAAATGCTGCAAGCACTATTTTTGCAGATCGCACTGGACCGGAATGCAGGCACTAACGTGCCTGCGTTCCGAATGCGGGCGTTCGCAATGTTGGCGATGCCAATTACTTCAATACAGGTCCACACGTCGGAGTGATCAGCCGATCGCTCCAGTGTTTGTCCTACACAGAGGATTGGTACATACTACTGACATGTACCGATCCTCTGCCGCTCATCCACGCACAAGGGGGCTCAGCTTCTCCTCTGGATCCCCCCTCTTCTCCCGGGTAGAGGCAGTGGGGGGTCCGACGAGAAGTGAAAGAGCACTTCAGGCGCGGGGTGGGGGGGTTGGGCGCGGAGCCGCTGTGACAGAACGGACAAGCAGTAAGGAGAGAGAGAGGCGCCGGCTGTCAGATCCTGGCCGAGCGTCTCTCTCCTCACTGCTCTGCATTAGTTCTGTGACAGCGGCTCCGTCCTCCGCCCTCCCCCGCCGCCGGTTCCTTCACTTCTTCTCGGATCCCCGCTGGGGAGAGCAGCGGAGATCTAGAGAAGCGGCGGGAGGAGAGGACATTGCGATCGATCGACCTTGTGGGCACCCCTGCTGTACATAGTCCGGACCACTGCACTCTATATGCTATCATGTTCATTGTCCGATTGAAATTAGTCCTTAATTATATTAAGTTTTTCTTTTAGCTAGGGTGATATTTTCTATGTAAAAATACAAATGCAGAAAATGTGAGGCAATGGTCCCTTAAAGAGGGATGTTAAAACAGGTTTTGGAATGGAAAGGGTTAACCCACCAGCTCGGAGTGGTTTAAAGAGCACAGGAAGCCAGTCTGCAGTGGTCTGTGAGGTGTGTTAGAAGCTGGACACATGGCTGTGCTGTGCTATGGTCTGCTGATTGCTGAGACACTGCTGCTGGGCGCCGGGGCCTGTGTTGCAATCTTCTGGAGCTGACTGGGACTCTAACCCTGGTGTTGGAAAAGCCTACCGAGGCGGTGAGCCACTGATTCATGTGTACTGAAGAGGAGTGCTATTTGTTTTATCATTTTGCTGAAGACGAGCTGTTTTATTAATCAATAATTCTGATCACAGAGCAGAGAGGAGAACGAAATGTTCCGGTCTGCTTCTCGCTCTCCATCCTAAACTGTTTTGCCGTGGTCCCGGGTCCCCGAGAAGAGCGGGGGAGCATGAAAACCACGGCTGGGAGGGGGCGGACCATATGGGGATGCACCTTGGAGGGGTGGGGTGAACTTTGGAGGGAAGGGGCCAGCAGGGGCGACAGATGAGCATTCTGCTTGTACAAGTGATCCACCAGGATGACTTCTACAATCAGCCCGAACCTATTTAAAAACTTGGGGCATTTTCACTAGTACAAGTACTCCTGTAAATGTCCTGTACCGGCCCCGATACTGATACTAGTATTGCTATTGGGTTATCTCTACTACAAACCATCGACTGTGAGTGTACAGATGGATAATTGGTTCTATAGGATGTATCCGGTCTATAAAGACGGCTCTATATTTACGTCCCTCTGTGCTATAAACTATAACAGATCTCTCAGTGAATCTGGGGGAAGACGATGGATATACAGGAGTTGGATTACCGGGTGTAAATATAAAATAATATCTTCTTACCTCCTCTGCAGCCAGTTCCAGCAACGTCTCCTCTCTACTTCCTCCCAACTCACCTCTCACCCGGAACTTCCTCTTTTTCATCACTTATCGTCTGTACATTACATCACTTCCTGTGTGTTGGTTCCAAGTGAGATTACCACCGTAATACTTCAGTCTCCATTATGTCAGAGCTATATACATGTATAATAATAGTGTGTGACTGTAGGGGGACATTAGAGTGTAAGCTCCTCTGTACAGAGACTGATGTGACTGGCTCAGTGTTCTGTGTGCAGCACTGCGGTATATGTCAGTGATATATAAATGGATCATAAGAGGGGGTGTCTGTGGTCAGGTCTGAGGTAAATCTCTATGTAGACCAGAATCTGCCCGGTGACTCTGATCCCGCCCAGTGATTGGTTCCTGTGGAGGGAGTGCAGCCAATCGCAGTGGAGAAGATGTGAAACTGGGACTCTGATTGCATGTGAGGCTCCCCTCAGCTCCTTCTGTCAGTTACTAAATTCTGCATGTTGTTGTACATTAGTGACAGAAGTGATGGTGAAATGGGGGGTTCTGTTTGTGACGATAATGAGGTCTACTAATAGTAAGTCTCGCTTTCTCTTGTCCCCCAGTTCAGAGCAAATGCAGGCCGTCATTTCGTTCATTTTCTCTCCACATTCCAAAAAACAACCCCCCCCAGCTCTGCTAATCCGGCCTGTGATCTTTATTGTACTGTATAGTGATCGGTCATATTCCTCTATGAGAGGACAGAGATATCATAGACTGTACTGTATAGTGATCGGTCCTATTCCTCTATGAGAGGACAGAGCTATCATAGACTGTACTGTATAGTGATCGGTCCTATTCCTATCTGAGAGGACAGCGGCATCATAGGCTTTAAGTTTTTTGAAGTGTCTCAGCACCCACGTGTGATTTAATTAACACTTTACTGTATACAGATATCTGACATTTTGATAATATTATAGAGTGATTTCTTATATACACCGGACTCATTTATTTCATATCGGTCACGCCCCTTCCTAGTAAATGTGCACATTAGACATGACTGTAATTCATACTTGTATGGTGACTCTATTCCATGGATCATCTATCTTCATCAACAGAGAAACTTCCTCTTCTCCCTGGAGATTCTGCCACATTTCCTGTAAGTGATCAGTACATAGAGTAGAGCCTAGATCTGAGAGATCAGCCCTGACCAGCCGCTCACAGCACAGATTTATACCACAGATTGTTACTTTCACTTTTGGAGAATCCTATCACCGGGAATAAATTATCTCATCAGATCCAGTCCATTCCGGAGCTTTATACTGCAATGATCAAAAGTCTCCAAAACACACATTATTACCTCAGTAATACCCACACCCTGGTAGAGACATTCTTATAACCTCAGTGTCCCCATCCCCAACACACATTATTCTCTTAGCACTGTCCTCATCACTAAACACTCTTTACGCCCCTGTATTCTACCTCTTTCCACAATGTCTGTACTACATTCTCTGACACCTCTCCCCCACCACCCACACTGCATTCTCTGACAGCTCTCCTCCACCATCTACACTACATTCTGACAGCCCCCCCCCCATCCGCACTACATTCTCTGACAGCTCTCCCCCACCATCCACACTACATTCTCTGACAGCTCTCCTCCACCATCCACACTACATTCTCTGACAGCTCTCCTCCACCATCCACACTACATTCTCTGACAGCTCTCCTCCACCATCCACACTACATTCTCTGACAGCTCTCCTCCACCATCCACACTACATTCTCTGACAGCTCTCCTCCACCATCCACACTACATTCTCTGACAGCTCTCCTCCACCATCCACACTACATTCTCTGACAGCTCTCCTCCACCATCCACACTACATTCTCTGACAGCTCTCCTCCACCATCCACACTACATTCTCTGACAGCTCTCCTCCACCATCCACACTACATTCTCTGACAGCTCTACTCCCACCATCCACACTACATTCTGATCCATTGGCTAAAGCCATTCAATAAAAATATTTGAATTGGAGGTGGGGGTCATAATACAAGATTTGTCATATCTCGAAGTTGCAGCCTACGGGAATGTATTTAACCCCACAAATTATGGAATGCCTTCACATCTCTTTTGCATCTAGCTGGGCATCCAAATCCTTGCCTTATCTGGGTGTCTCTGTAACTCTCTCTTACCACTATCTTTATCTGGCAAAATATATGTCGCTTTTTCAGCACCTTTATTTGCTCCTCTCTTCTTGGGAAGAATTTGGGAAACTTGTCTTAGCAGGACAGCAGGGGTAAAAATTTGTTGCCAAAATTTTGCCCGAGTCCTTCTGGTCTGCATTCTGTCAAGCATTCAAGGTGACCTTAGCCTCCCACTCTTTCACAATTACTATCATGCAGCGCAGCTTGCCCAAATATCTCTTTGACACCCTGCTCGGTGGATGCCCCTCTGGGAACCTGTTCAGGCATATTTGTGTTCCCCAATTTAGATCAATAGCCTTCTATGGGTGTCACCGAAACATCACGCCTCTGTCACCTGTCAAGTTACTAGACTCTTCGGCCTCTCCAATCTAAGCATTGAAAGTGTGATCTCTATAACTTACAGTTGTGGCGAGATAGCGACAACCAACAATCTTAGCTGCATTGGCAGACAGTGACTCCATCCAGAAGACACCTTGAAGATCTCTGAGAAGTATAAACCAAAACTGTGAGGATCTTACAACAGTGAACATCGGAGAGGTCAGAAGATCATAATGTGATCCACTCAACGAAATGACACGGGGCTGAGATGCAAACTGGACCAGAATGAGGAAGGGAGGAGCTATCTATACAGAGGAACACTGAGCTATGGGGAGCGGAGGAGAGGAACACCGGGGACAGATGAAACACATACAATATGTAAAGACCCATCACAATGCATGCGACATATGACAATGACATTATGACAATGTTATAAAATGATTACCATCGAGGTAAGGAGAATCCTTCTTCCTGATGACCACCCTTTTTCTTTTATACCCTACAGTTGTTCTATGGACTATCTTACAATTGTTCTATGCACTCAACAGTTCCACCTGTGAAAAGCCATCGTACATTTGTCATAAGAACCAGCTGGCGATGTCTATTTAGACTTCTTTTCCCGCAGTCGGTGAGGACTCTCCGCAGTATGTTTCTCGGTGGAAGAATCGCTCTAGTCTGAATAGGAATAAGGACGCTCACCCGTGTGAATTCTCTGGTGTATAACAAGGTGTCCTTTTTGAATGAAAGATTTCCCGCACTCTGAACATGAATAAGGTCGCTCACCTGTGTGAATTCTCTGGTGTTCAACAAGGGCTCCTTTATGAATGAATGATTTCCCGCACTCTGAACATGAATAAGGTCGCTCACCTGTGTGAATTCTCTTGTGTATAACAAGGCCTCGTTTATCAATGAATGATTTCCCGCACTCTGAACATGAATAAGGACGCTCACCCGTGTGAATTTTCTGATGTATAACAAGGTGTCCTTTATCAGTGAAAGATTTCCCGCACTCTGAACATGAATAAGGACGCTCACCTGTATGAGTCCTCCGGTGTTTAACAAGGTTTCCTTTATGAATGAATGATTTCCCACACTCTGAACATGAATAAGAACGTTCACCAGTGTGAATTCTCTGGTGTAGAACAAGGTTTCCTTTCCGAGGGAAAGATTTCCCGCACTCTGAACATGAATAAGGACGCTCACCTGTATGAGTCCTCCGGTGTTTAACAAGGTTTCCTTTATGAATGAATGATTTCCCACACTCTGAACATGAATAAGAACGTTCACCAGTGTGAATTCTCTGGTGTAGAACAAGGTTTCCTTTCCGAGGGAAAGATTTCCCGCACTCTGAACATGAATAGGACCCCACAGCTGTGTGAATTATCTGGTGTCGAACAAGTGCTCCTTTACGAGTGAAAGATTTCCCGCACTCTGAACATGAATAAGGACGCTCACCTGTGTGAGTTTTCTGGTGTTTAACAAGGTCTCCTTTACGAGTGAATGATTTCCCGCACTCTGAACATGAATGAGGTCGCTCACCCGTGTGAATTTTCTGATGTATAACAAAGTATCCTTTATCAGTGAAAGATTTCCCGCACTCTGAACATGAATAGGACCCCACAACTGTGTGAATTCTCTGGTGTCGAACAAGTACTCCTTTACGAGTGAAAGATTTTCTGCACTCTGAACATGAATAAAGACGCTCACCTGTGTGAATCTTCTGGTGTTTAACAAAGTCTCTTTTGTCAAAGAAACATTTTCCACACTCTGAACATGAATAGCTTCGCTCATCCATGTTCATACTCTGGTGTCTAAGAAGGTTTTTGTTTTCAATTAAAGATTTCCCACACACTGCATGTGAGGAAAGATTTTCACCTCTGTGATCTCCTTCATGGGGTGAGGAAGATTCCTTGGGATTAGATGGATCTCTTGCGGTGTGAGATCTTAGATGGATATTTCCAGTCATAGTATGTGAATGATCAGAAGATTCACCCTGATCAGAGGGATCCATTGATGTCTCCAAACAGGAAGGTCTGTGATATATATTTTGTGTGTTTGGATTCACTCCTGGAGAATCCTGTGTGATGACATTATCTTCTGACTTACAACCAGCAGATAATATAAGATGTCTCTCTGAGGTATTGCTGACATCACATCCATCTGCTGGAGAGAAATTATTACACACGTCAGTAATCAGAGTCATGTATGTTGGTTCTAGAAGTCATCACAGAGCTTTGGCATGGAATTGGGTACAATGTAACACGACATGTAAAAACAAATGAGTTAAAGGATAAAACACCCAAAACAACTCTGACACACTGGGACAAATAGTTTTGTAAATTGATCACGGCTATGGAGGGGAATGAAGATGGACCTTCATATGGTGTACAGTATCTCCTCCTTATTTGTTGGGGACATGACGTTATATTGGGGAATGGAGATGGACCTTCATATGGTGTACAGTATCTCCTCCTCATTTGTTGGTCACATGACGTTATATTGAGGAATAGATTTTCGTATTCACTATAAAATCATGTTCTCTCATTGGGTGACACAGCATTTAAATTCTGGATACATGTCCTGCCTCTGGAAAATTGGAAATTGGGGAAAATAAAAGGTACAACTGCACATAGTGGCTATTCCTGTGTACAAACTGTGCAAGCCCAGGAGTAGCAAGCAGTGAACGTATGACTGGAAAAAAAATAACCTTCTTAAACTATCATCTTAACTCCGGGCAACAAAGTACAAAAAATGATGGTCAGGATATGTGAACCCTCAGGAACTACTGGAGAAAAAGATTAAACAACAAGGAGTCAAAAAGTCAATTTTTCTCCCATTGTTAGTT
>NW_017309179.1:3581-16366 GCF_000935625.1 Nanorana parkeri | reverse complement strand
TGTTCTTCTGAAAACTCCTCCATCACACCAACCTCCTCCTCATCTTTTATCTCCTCTTTAACATTATTATCACAATCACTCTGGTTTATACCCTGAATATTGAGAACAATGAGATCAGATGTAACTACATAGATGATGAAGAGGTCAAAAAGTATCCCCTATTATCTATTATTTCTCTATTTCACCTCATGTGAGACGGTGAGATCTTCCTGTGTGGAATCCCGGGAATACAGAAGACGGGGACATCTCTCTGGTGGGTTCCTCTTACTGGATCTTAAGAGGACTTTGTGTTCTTCTAAAGGTTCCTCCATCACACCAACCTCCTCCTCTTCTTCTTTTATCTCTTCTTTAACATCATTATCACAATCACTCTGAATATTGAGAACAATGAGATCAGATGTAACAATATACATCATGGAGAAGTCAACATTTAAGTAAGTATCAGCATTTGTTAAAAATATTTTTATGTAAAGTGACACCAAACCCAGAAGATAAATCTTAAAAATACATCCAAGTCCCCGAACTATTTCCAACAATGTATCTGTTTTTTGTATCACTAGGCTGGAGATCCTCCAATCATCTCTGAATTGGTGCCGACACTGTCCTTCCTTCTGGAGGGGGGCTACGTCTGTTCCCCATGATCCCTGTGTGTGTTGTAGAGTAGTCACCGCTCCAAGCTCGCTCCCGGGATGGACTACAATATCAGGTTTAGTTTACTGATTTGCATCGAGATTGTAGTCCATCCCGGGGGGGAGCTTGGAGCGGTGACTACTCTACAACACACACAGAGACCATGGGGAACAGACGTAGCCACCCCCCTCCAGAAGGAAGGCCAGCGTCAGCACCAATTCAGAGATGATTTGAGGATCTACAGCCGAGTGATACACAAATAAGATACATTTATGTTAATAGTTAAGGTACTTGCATAAGATTTACTGTATTTTTCCATGTATAAGACTATACTTTTTCTTAAAAATATTTACCTAAAATGGAGGGGCGTCTTATACACGGGGGGCCGAGAGGAGAACCGCGGTTGCAAAACTGCCGATACCTCTGCAGACTAGCCTCACGAGTGGAACTTCCGATTGCAGAGACAAGCTAACAGGTTTCCTCCAATCATGAGCCTCATGTACCCAACGTCAGCTGATGCTGCGGAGAGCGTGTAGCCAGTGCCCAGATGCAACAGGGAGCCCATAGAAATGTCAGAAAACAAAAAAAATATCGGTAAATACCGGTACCAGTAAGCGGCTGTCTTACTCTGCTAAATTTAACCTGGATGTAATCAGTTATGCAAAAGAGCATGGGAAATATTGATTTCTGAATTTTGGGTAAGAAAAGTGGGGGGCGTCCTATACATGGGGGCGTCTTATAGACGGAAAAATATGGTAACTCTAGTTTCATCTCTGAATTGGTGCCGACACTGTCCTTCCTTCTGGAGGGGGGCTACGTCTGTTCCCCATGATCCCTGTGTGTGTTGTAGAGTAGTCACCGCTCCAAGCTCGCTCCCGGGATGGACTACAATATCAGGTTTAGTTTACTGATTTGCATCGAGATTGTAGTCCATCCCGGGGGGGAGCTTGGAGCGGTGACTACTCTACAACACACACAGAGACCATGGGGAACAGACGTAGCCCCCCCCCTCCAGAAGGAAGGACAGTGTCAGAGATGATTGGAGGATCTACAGCCGAGTGATACACAAAGAAGATACATTGTTGGAAATAGTTTGGGGACTTGGATGTATTTTTAAGATTTAACTTCTGGGTTTGGTGTCAATTGTAATCTTCTGTGAGATGTTGTGATCCCAGAAATACAGAGGACTCACCAGAGGGATCTCATGATGTTCCTGTGTGGAATTCCAGAAATACAGAGGACTCACCTGAGGGATCTCATGATGTTCCTGTGTGGAATTCCAGAAATACAGAGGACGGGGACATCTCTCTGGTGGGTTTGTGTCACTGAATGGTTCCATCATGACGGGGACTTCGTAGTCTTCTGAAAACTCCATCACACCAACATCCTCCTCCTCTTCTTTTATCTCTTTTTTAACGACATTATCACACTCACTCTGAATATTGAGAACAATGAGATCAGATGTAACTACAAGGATCATGAGCAGATCAAAAATATCAGCAATGATTTCTTTATTTAACCTCATGAGGGACGGTGAGAACTTCCTGTGTGGGATCCCGGGAATACAAAGGACGGGGACATCTCTCTGGTGGGTTCCTCTTACTGGATCCATCTGTAGGAAACACACACACTGACTGAATACATTGTTTCTATGTGTGTATCAGATGATGGGGGATCTAGGTGGACCCTCCGTACTGCTCTCTCCTCTTACCCGGTGATGTGAGGGGCGGCTCATTCTCCATCACGACGTCCTTGTAGAGATCCCGGTGTCCTTCTAGATACTCCCACTCCTCCATGGAGAAATAGACAGAGACATCCTGACACCTTATAGGAACCTGACACACACAATGATACAGTCACCATCCAGACACATCCCTTGTCTGTTCCTGGATCATGTCCCAGAATTCCCGGAACCGCTCACCTCTCCTGTCAGCAGCTTGATGATCTTCTGGGTGACTTTTAGAATCTTCTTGGCCCTGTTGATCTCTGTTGTCAGGCAGTGAGGTGGAGGCTCTGTGATGGGTGATGTCCCATCAAGACATCTGTTGGGTGTTAATGGTTTATCAGATGTTTTCCTCACTACTGTATAATTCTGAGTAAAGAGAGAAAATAACAATTACCACTACAGACTTCCAAGAATCCTCCTCGCCTCTCTAGTGAGGCCTGTGTTTACCCTACAAAAATAAATCTGATGTCATGTGACCCTCCCAGAATCCTCCTCACCTCTCCGGTCAGCAGGTAGATGATCCCCAGGGTGAGGTCTATAAACCTTTCAGTCATGTTATTCCAATCCTTCTCCATTCTTTTTGATGTGGTCATGTGATCCATACAGTACTCTCCTCTCTGTAGATGGATAATAAAGTGAGAATGACTGTCCCGGGATGAATAATGTCTACACAGAGTTCCTCCAGAGTCCTCACACCTCAGACTGCTTCCTATACTATATCATGGGTCATATTTATCATGCAAGGATAGGACTACTTTCCTCTTCTCCAGAACGTATCCTCAGAGATAACTGGGAACAATGGAACTGATAAGAGTGCAGCACGGGCAGAGAGCACAGGAAGTTATCAGCTGACAAGATTTCTGGCAGGATCAAGGGGTATTATTTTGCACTTATTGTACAGATGAGCACTCGGCTTGTACAAGTGATCCAGCAGGATGACTTCTACAATCAGCCCGAACCTATTTAAAAACGTGGGGCATTTTCACTAGTACAAGTACCCCTGTAAATGTCCTGTACCGGCCCCGATACTGATACTAGTATTGCTATTGGGTTATCTCTACTACAAACCATGAACTGTGAGTGTACAGATGGATAATTGGTTCTATAGGATGTATCCGGTCTATAAAGACGGCTCTATATTTACGTCCCTCTGTGCTATAAACTATAACAGATCTCTCAGTGAATCTGGGGGAAGACGATGGATATACAGGAGGGGATTACTGGGTGTAAATATAAAATAATATCTTCTTACCTCCTCTGCAGCCAGTTCCAGCAACGTCTCCTCTCTACTTCCTCCCAACTCACCTCTCACCCGGAACTTCCTCTTTGTACATTACATCACTTCCTGTGTGTGGTTTCCAAGTGAGATTACCACCGTAATACTTCAGTTTGAACAAAAAATGCATGGAAGCGCACAACTGTAATATGGTCAAGTTTCTCACTTGTTAACTATATGGAAAATGGTGTGCAAAAGCTCTTCAACAACCGGGAGAGGAGCCCCGTGTAACGTGTTTGGCAAAATTATACATAGAAGAGTGAGCTCTTCTATGTACAATTTTGCCAAACCGTAATACTTCAGTCTCCGTTATGTCAGAGCTATATACATGTATAATAATAGTGTGTGACTGTGGGGGGACATTAGAGTGTAAGCTCCTCTGTACAGAGACTGATGTGACTGGCTCAGTGTTCTGTGTACAGCACTGCGGTATATGTCAGTGATACATAAATGGATAATTATGAGGGTTTCTGTGGTCAGGTCTGAGGTAAATCTCTGCGGAGACCAGAATCTGCCCGGTGACTTTGACCCCGCCCTGTGATTGGTTCCTGTGGAGGGAGTGCAGCCAGTGGCAGTAGAGGAGGGAAAGGGAGACTCTGATTGGCTGTGAGGCTCCCCTCAGCTCCTTCTGTCAGTTACTAAATTCTGCATGTTGTTGTACATTAGTGACAGAAGTGATGGTGAAATGGGGGGTTCTGTTTGTGACGATAATGAGGTCTACTAATAGTAAGTCTCGCTTTCTCTTGTCCCCCCGTTCAGAGCAAATGCAGGCCGTCATTTATTTCATTTTCTCTCCACATTCCAAAAAACAAACCTCCCCCGAGCTCTGCTAATCCGGCCTGTGATCTTTACTGTACTGTATAGTGATCGGTCCTATTCCTCTATGAGAGGACAGAGGTATCATAGACTGTACTGTATAGTGATCGGTCCTATTCCTCTATGAGAGGACAGAGGTATCATAGACTGTACTGTATAGTGATCGGTCATATTCCTCTATGAGAGGACAGAGATATGATAGACTGTATTGTATAGTTATCGGTCATATTCCTCTATGAGAGGACAGAGATATCATAGACTGTACTGTATAGTGATCGGTCATATTCCTCTATGAGAGGACAGCGGCATCATAGGCTTTACGTTTTTTTACTTCCGTTAAAGTACGTGGTGGCAGTGAACGTTTGGTGTGTAAAGGGTTAAATGGGGAGTTAACCAACCCTGGTGACGATCGATGAAAGGGGCTTCTTGTTCAAACGGCTGGGGGATTGTGATTCCTTCTTCTCGAGGCCTCGGGGAACACAGAACTGAACCAAACACAAGCAGGCTGATTCAGATCATGCTCCGTTTATTGGTAGACCGTTTAAGCATTCACAGAAAGTTTGAATCAGCATTTAAACTTTGTACCCTATGAGCACATACTGAATAGAAGCGGTGTCTTGAATAACAAGATAAGAAAGAATTGTGGCATCATATGACATCAGTCATTACTAACTTTAGTTGCTTGGCATAGGAAAGAAGAACTTTGGAATCATTAGTTATAGATAACTCTTATCACTATCGGCTACTTCCAATATGCTATATCATAAAAGAGGTGCAAAGTACAATACAGATAACAAAAGAAGGCATAGAATGAAAATCTGTGGAATATTAGTTAAGACTTTTGACTTTAACATATTTGGAAATAAAAGAGGACCTGTTTATCAAATCATTCTTTCAATCGCTCTCATTCTGCTGGCCTGAAATTGTTGTCCCGTGAGCTGGTACATATCTGTGCAGGGTGGTATCCCAACGTCCTTGTGATGCAACGTTCGGGTCAGAACTGCACATAGTCACGTGTGATTGATGTTCAGTGGGTTCGGGTCGGGCGTACGTCACACTGTTTACTTCCTCACATGTGTTTACCACTTCCTGTCTGCATGTGATACCACTACCTGCCTTTAAGCTCTGTGGCCACTGTCACATATGCGCTCTACCCCAAAGGACCACGTGACTTATTTTGGTGGTAAGAGGGTTGAAAAATCACTAATTGTCTAGACCAGGAAATGGTGATTAACGATCCCACTGCTGCTACCAATTGTCACGGACAGTGGACCAGGGAGGGGCACCAAGGGGGTACAGGGACATAGGAAGGGCCGGATGACACGCGGGCTATCAACGTCCTTCGGCCTTCCTCTGAGATCTTCCAGCACACTGGCAGATGGTCGAGAGAACCTCCAGAGTGCCTCCCATGCCGCAAGCGGGACAGTAAGGCCGTACAACAACACGCACACACAACTAAACTAATCTAAGCTTCCACCACCCACAACTTCCAGGCTTGTGGGGAACCTTTCCCTGGACTCTCCTAGTACGTACACTCTGCCCTCAAGCAGACTGGTACCCAGGCTTTGCAGACAACACACTCTGCTCTCACTAGCAGGTACAGGTTAGCTAAACCAGGCACAATTACCTCTAGAGTTAGAACCTCCACTCACAGTCTCCTGCACTGCGATGATTGTAAGGTGCTTAAAAAAACGTACGATCTGCCTATCTTGCATAGGCAGATCATACTTGCGATGATCGCAAGCCACGCCCCCTGAGGGGCGGGCTCCCGATGACCGCAATGCCGAACGGACAGTGTGCGGCTTTTATCGTACGGACATGCCACAAACCCGCCGAACATCGTAAGGTCGTGCGACCTTTCAGTAGTAGAGGTCGCATGGCTTCCACACACCTTACAATAATCGTACGATCGCGGGAGTTCCCGCGATCATCGTACGATTATCGTAAGGTGTGTGGGGTAGGGTTGCCACCTGTCCTGGATTCACCCGGACAGTTCGGGTTTTGAATGCTGTGTTCGGGTTTCCTGGCAGCAGAAACCCGGACACAAGATGTCAGGCAGACAGGGGCAACCAAAATTAAGACAGGGGCTACTAGCCCCCTACTGAAAATAGTCTCTACTGTGATATTTACATATGAATGGGCGGCACTTTTTACATTTGAAAAAGCCACGACTCATTCTGCCACAAAAATGACCGTGCGTTGCTGGAGTGTTCGGGTTTCGCTTGAAGAAAAGGTGGCAACCCTAGTGTGGGGACTTTAATGGTTGTGTGGTAGCCTAAGGGGTTTCCTCACGCCCACTAAGATTCCCCAAGCTATCCTCTCAGCTAGAACCTTGGCGTACCCACTTCTTCCACTGCCCACACACACCCCCACCAGACACACGGATCCCTGCCTGGCAATGACTTACAACCGAGCTTCCAGACCCCGATGATACAATCAGCTATACACATACATCAGACACACAATGCAACAGACTTACACGTCCACGGTCCAGCGCTGCGTGGCGGGGCCGCGCACGGCCAGCTCAGCTTCTGGCTCCTCCCCGTCAGGGCCGTAATGGACGGCAGCCGGCTCCTCCCCTTCAGGGCTGTTCAGGAGGGATTTAAGGGAGCAGAATTGATTGTTTGGCGTCAGACCGTTGTGAACGGTGCACGCGGAACTATCAGAGGACTCCACAACCGCAAGTAGCCTGAGGGCATTTGGACTGGTAACCATTGGCTTAGCTGATAGAGATCAGCATTACATTGTGCTGGTGTGAAATTGACTGCACTGCATACAACTCAGCTTAAAAGGAGAACTATGGGGTTAAGTCTTTTCCCCATAGTTCTCCTTTGGGTAACGGGAGGACACAAACTAGCGTCCTCCCGTCACCCTAGGCTCAGTATACCGCGAGCTGTAGCTCGCGGTGTGACGCCGCAGTGCTGCTCGCGGTATATTGAGACGCCGCAGCTGAAGCTGATCCTGACAATTGTGCCGGGATCTGCCCAGCTGCGTGACTGACAGCTGGCTCTGCCTATCTAAAGGCAGAGCCAGCTGTACCCGCCCCCTCCCCCGTCCGTTCTGCCAGTCAGCGCTGGCAGATCGGAGCGGGGAGAGGATAATCCAGCCACTCCCCTGTCACGGCAGAGAGCCGTGACAGGATCGAGAAGTGAGCGAACGCCGGTATGTGTTCGCTCACCTCCCGATCTACTGAGCCGACCTGTGACAGTCTCATTGTCACAGGTCGGCTAGAACTATGAGGTGAGTGAAAAGCACTCGCCTCATAGTTCTCCTTTAAATGACTTTTAACTGATATGGGAAGGTATTGTTACAGCCTATTCCTCTGACATAGAAGCTCTGCAAGTAGCGTGCAACAGGAACGGTGAAGCATATGTACTGCTGATAACTCCTGCTGAATGCCATTCATGTGCACTTGTAACCCATTATACCTTGAGCCTGGGGAATTAACCTCTGCTCTGCTGGGGAGCGCTGCTTAATTACTTTACTGGAACTGTGATCATTATCTCATTACTCCATTGCATGCAACTGTGTGTTTTAAACTCCTGCCGAGGTGACGTTGTGTTGAACTGTGTGGCATATCTTCTTAAAAGCACTTATACTGTCTGTACTATATACGCTAACCTGACTTGGAAGGTCTACAGAACTTAGTTCACCTTAACTTAGTGTGGGGTTAGGAAAGAAACGCATGTTGTATGCACCTGCTCTCACCATATAATACATAGTACCACTATAGCTAGCCAAAATTGACGGGGGATGATGTAATTGATTCCAAACCCTCCATTAAACAGTATATGGAGTGTGAATGAAGGAATCACAAACAGATCCCCGCCATTAATAAAACTAACTCCACAGTTGAGTGTTGTAGCGCCCTCTAAAATGTCGCTATTCAATTTAGAGATACCTGGACTGTAACCAGTCTAGATACTGATTATACAGAGCTCTGCACTCTATAGGTGTCCCTGAATCTGCTGGATTGATTGCTCCTCCTGTTGCTGAGGAAAAGATTCCAAACCCTCCATTAAACAGTATATGGAGTGTGAATGAAGGAATCACAAACTGATCCCCGCCATGAATAAAACTAACTCCACAGTTGAGTGTCCAATTACAACCAGACAGATCATTACACACAACAGTCTCTTCAGATTTGTGCGTTCTTTTAGACCAATCAAAAACCAGCTTATTGATTTCATAAATGCACACACATGGACTTGATGGACCTATGTCTTTATTCAACCTCAAATACTATGTATTTAATAACCCCAGACGGGCCGTGCAGAGAAAAAGGTGATTACACAAATAAGATGTTACACAATGAGACGCACATACATACAAGCCAACAGTATGAAAATATAACGGGATAAAACTTACACAGATTATGCTTAATCCTGCTCCCGGGGTTGGATGGAAAGACGTGGACACACTCCCATGTCAATGGACCCCTTGAATGTGACAATTTTTTGGTTTCAGATCTCCGTTATTATACTAGGAAGATCAAAACCAGTCTCCACCCCCTGAGATCAGCCAATCAGATGGAAGGGGCTGGAGACTGAATAATGGCATCTGGGCCATGCGGTATCTTTTTCCTATTGATCATCGTGGAACCCTCATAACGGTTTCTAGTTATGAATAACAGATCCGAAAGTGACGGTTCTGGTTCCAGCTATTGTTCTGCTATCCACAGAGTCCAAACTCGGCACTCTACAGCTAACAGAACCAGAAATACCATAAAGAGACCCAATGTTCAGAACTCCTCCATACTGTATGATAAAACCCTCATGTTTAGTATCAGTCAGGTAACCTTTGTGCCACCGTTCTTTCCCTGAAGGTTCCACGATCATATGATGTATGGGGGAGGAGTTATGACATGTGACCTTTTTTAAAGAATTTTGAACATTAAAACACCTACAAGGTGAGGTGACACTTTTTTCAGTCTGGTGGAAAAACCCACCAGGAGACGCTTTGCAACCTCCAGGAAGAGAATACACTGCTGGGGAAGCACAACAAACCCACGTGTGATTTATTTAACACTCTCTAGCTAACAAGTTCATGTAAATTTTGTCAGCTTCTCGACTTCATTCAGTACAAGAAATTGATTGACTCCGGATGTCAAAACTAAAGAATGAAAAGCAAACTGAATGAATGCACCAAATTATAATGTACAAACATTACTGTATACAGATATCTGACATTTTGATAATATTATAGAGTGATTTCTTATATACACCGGACTCATTTATTTCATATCGGTCACGCCCCTTCCTAGTAAATGTACACATTAGACATGACTGTAATTAATTCTTGTATGGTGACTCTATTCCATGGATCATCTATCTTCATCAACAGAGAAACTTCCTCTTCTCCCTGGAGATTCTGCCACATTTCCTGTAAGTGATCAGTACATAGAGTAGAGCCCAGATCTGAGCGATCAGCCCTGACCAGCTGCTCACAGCACAGATTTATACCACAGATTGTAACTTTCACTTCTGGAGAATCCTATCACCGGGAATGAATTATCTTATCACATCCAGTCCATTCCGGAGCTTTATACTGCAATAATGAAAAGTCTCCAGAACACACATTATTACCTCAGTAATACCCACACCCTGGTAGAGACATTCTTATAACCTCAGTGTCCCCACCACACATTATTCTCTTAGCAGTGTCCTCATCACGAAACACTCTTTACGCCCCTGTATTCTACCTCTTTCCACAATGTCTGTACTACATTCTGGGAACCCCTTCCCTCATCCAAACAATATGCTAAGCTCTCTCCACATAATATTCCCTGACACCCCCCCCCCCCCATCCACCCTACATTCTCTGACAGCTCTCCCCCCACCAGCCACACTACATTCTCTGACACCTCTCCTCCCACCATCTACATTACATTCTCCGACAGCTCTCCTCCATACGCTCACCCGTGTGACTTCTCTGGTGCCTAACAAGGTGTCCTTTATGAATGAATGATTTCCCGCACTCTGAACATGAATAAGAACGTTCACCAGTGTGAATTCTCTGGTGCCTAACAAGCTCTCCTTTCTGAATGAATGATTTCCCGCACTCTGAACATGAATAAGGTCGCTCACCTGTGTGAATTTTCTGGTGTCTAACAAGATCTCCTTTATGAATGAATGATTTCCCGCACTCTGAACATGAATAAGGACGCTCACCTGTGTGACTTCTCTGGTGACTAACAAGGTGTCCTTTATGAATGAATGATTTCCCGCACTCTGAACATGAATAAGAACGTTCACCAGTGTGAATTCTCTGGTGTATAACAAGGTCTCCTTTATGAATGAATGATTTCCCGCACTCAGAACATGAATGAGGACGCTCACCTGTGTGAATTGTCTGGTGTATAACAAGGGCTCGTTTATCAATGAATGATTTCCCGCACTCTGAACATGAATAAGGACGCTCACCCGTGTGAATTCTCTGGTGTATAACAAGGACTCCTTTATCAGTGAAAGATTTCCCGCACTCTGAACATGAATAAGGACGCTCACCTGTGTGAGTTCTCTGGTGTTTAACAAGGTTTCCTTTATGAATGAATGATTTCCCGCACTCTGAACATGAATAAGAATGTTCACCAGTGTGAATTCTCTGGTGTAAAACAAGGTTTCCTTTCCGAGGGAATGATTTCCCGCACTCTGCACATGAATAAGGACGCTCACCTGTGTGAATTGTCTGGTGTTTAACAAGGCCTCCTTTCTGAGTGAAAGATTTCCCGCACTCTGAACATGAATGAGGTCGCTCACCTCTGTGATTCTTCTGGTGTAAAAGAAAGTCTCTTTTGTGAAAGAAACATTTTCCACACTCTGGACATGAATAGCTTTGCTCATCCATGTTAATACTTTGGGGTCTATGAAAGTTTTTGTTTTCAATTAAAGATTTCCCGCACACTGCATGTGAGAAAGGATTGTCACCTCTGTGCTCTCCTTTATGGGGTGAGGAAGATTCCTTGGGATTAGTTGAATCTCTTGCAGTGTGAGATCTTAGATGGATATTTCCAGTCATAGTATGTGAATGATCAGAAGATTCACCCTGATCAGAGGGATCCATTGATGTCTCCAAACAGTGAGGTCTGTGATGTATATTTTGTGTGATTGGATTCACTCCTGGAGAATCCTGTGTGATGGCATTATCTTCTGACTTACAATCAGCAGATAATATAAGATGTCTCTCCGAGGTATTCCTGACATCACATCCATCTGCTGGAGAGAAATCATTACACACGTCAGCAATCAGAGTCATGTATGTTGGTCTAGAAGTCATCACAGAGCTCTGGCATGGAATTGGGTACAATGTAACAGGACATGTAAAAACAAATGAGTTAAAGCATTAAACACCCAAAACAACTCTGACACACTGGGCAAAATAGTTTTCTAAATTTATCACGGCTATGGAGAATAAGAGAGATGGACCTTCATATGGTGTACAGTATCTCCTCCTCATTTGTTGGTCACATGACGTTATATTGAGGAATGGAGATGGACCTTCATATGGTGTACAGTATCTCCTCATTTGTTGGTCACATGACGTTATTTTGCGGAATGGAGATGGACCTTCATATGGAGTACATTATCTCCTCCTCATGTGTTGGTCACATGACGTTATATTGAGGAATGGAGATGGACCTTCATATGGTGTAAAGTATCTCCTCCTCATTTGTTGGTCACATGACGTTATATTGAGGAATATATTTTCGTATTCACTATAAAATCATGTTCTCTCATTGGGTGACGCAGCATTTAAATTCTGGATACATGTCCTGCTTCTGGAAAATTGGAAATTGGGGAAAATAAAAAGGTACAACTGCACATAGTGGCTGTACCTGTGTGCAAATTGTGCAAGCCCAGGAGTAGCAAGCAGTGAACGTATGACTGGAAAAAAAAATAACCTTCTTAAACTATCATCTTAACTCCGGGCAACAAAGTACAAAAAATTATGGTCAGGATATGTGAACCCTCCGGAACTACTGGAGAAAAGGATTAAACAAGGAGTCAAAAAGTCAATTTTTCTCCCATTGTTAGTTCGGGGGACACAGCGTCTGACCTCAATCAAAAGTTCCTTAAAATGACGAGGAAAAAAAGAAACCCAAACGATAACCCTCAGATATTCTTTTTTGTCTCTTACCTTCGGTGCGTGAGAGCAGCGGCGAGTCAGCGCTGGTCCGGTGGGAGGAGTTCCAGGTGGGGTCCTAATTTAGCTGGCCGGCGACTGCCAGAGAATCCCGACACGCGCGCCACCTCAGGCACTCAGGGGTCGGGGGAGGGAGGGAAGGGGTTCGGGGGGTGGCGCAAAAATGCACCTTGCCTGTGTAGGCAAGAATCCTAG
>NW_017309179.1:1941-3079 GCF_000935625.1 Nanorana parkeri | reverse complement strand
GTTGATCGGTAGAGAAATGTCATCCTGATCACTTTTCATCAGCATCCCGACCTCCTCCGTGGATTGCCGGTCACCCCCCACAAACGTCTCCACTTCTTCCTCTTTAACCTCAGCTTTTATATTGTTCCGTTCTTCACCCTAAACCCCAAAATAATAGAAAACATCTCATAAAGCTGAACTCCGGGGAGATAGAAAAGACATGAAAAGACACAAAGGAATGCAGCTATGTGTTCGTTTGTTTTTTTAATGTAAACATTGTTAGTACCTGAATGTGACCTGGTATCAGGATCCTGCAGTCCCTGTACAGCAAAGCTTAGACTGGGAGGGAGAGAAAAAAAAAAGTCTACTACTTCTCATTTTCCTGTCCAGTCAAAGACTGGGGGAGGGACAAGACCTGTATGTCTAACTGACCTACAGCAGAGAAATACAAGGTCTCCTGCTCTGCCCATTTGAGGGCAGGTCTCCTACCTATTTCCTCTGAGCCCGGGAGCCAAGGACCCTCACCTTGAGGGCACATCAAGAAGCAAAGAACAGCACCACATATTTCAGCCCTTTGGAGATCACAAGGACGGAGCCTATCCATGATGTCACATGACTGGACCCAAGACCCATTGAATAAAATTTTGTTTATACATTTTTAAAAATAATAAAAGTGGAGGGTGGAGCAAGGGGAAGCTGAAATGGAGAGGGTGGAATGGGTGGGAGGCTACATTTCAGATATAAACATTAAACCAACAGACTACATAGAAGAATGTTGTCTCACAAAGTTCACTATCACTTCTGTGTTCCATACACCGAGTCCCACCTACCTGATCATGGTGGGGGGTGGTGAGATCTTCCTGTGCGGAATCCCGGGAATACAGAGGACGGGGACATCTCTCTGGTGGGTTTGTGTCACTGAATGGCTCCATCATGACTTCATTGAAGGGGTCTTTGTGTTCTTCTGAAAACTCCTCCATCACACCAAACTCCTCCACTTCTTTTATCTCTTCTTTAACATCATTATCACAATCACTCTGAATATTGAGAACAATAAGATCAGATGTAACAACATACATCATGTAGAAGTCAAAAATTAAGTATCAGCATTTGTAAAATTTTTTTTACTTAAAGTGACTCCAAACCCAGAAGATAAATC
>NW_017309179.1:0-555 GCF_000935625.1 Nanorana parkeri | reverse complement strand
CTTTCATTAGACAAATCCCGAATCGCTCAGAATATGAGACCAATATGAGCAATTTTGGACAAGATCCCACAGTATTCATGTCCCACAAGATCCAGGACATTGTGAAGAATGGAAGTGGCTGCAAGAGCGCTGTCTGCATTCTGCACTTATGCCGCCTCTGTCAGGTGAAATGATTTGCCCAACAGTGACGGCAGAGTTCCATTAATTCAGATGACCACTGGACACCAAAGCTGAGGTTTAATATTTCTCTCGTAGACAACAATGGGGCTTATTATTGCACCCGCTGACCAACAATGGAAGGAGCTCTATTTCCTGTCCGTCACACTATATGTGTTATGTTGTATGTTATATACTCCTGACCCCACCATTTTAAATTAAACAAATTTTATTAGAATTTTGTGATACAATAACATTGTCTGCGCATCTGCAAGCAGATAATGCAGTCTTCAACATAAGTGACATCAAGATTTGACATGTAAAGGCCTCAATCTCAGGCCACAGTAATCAGCAGGAACAACCGGCACAAAATAAGGGACATAAGCCCTGTGCAGCAGT
>NW_017309178.1:76215-92296 GCF_000935625.1 Nanorana parkeri | reverse complement strand
TTTACAAGCGCTGAAGTCTATTGTTCTAAGTGGGTGGCCTGCTGACAAGGATGCAGCACCTGCAAATGTGAAGGAGTATTGGTCCTTCAGAGATGAGATCAGCGTACAAAATGGTATCTCATACAAAGGCCCAAGAGTTATAGTGCCAAAGTCACTGAGAGCAGAAATGTTATTATGCATTCACTCAAGCCACATCGGGGGTGAGGCATGCTACAGACAAGCTCGCGATACTCTTTACTGGCCTAATATGCAAGGTGAAATCAAAGATTTTGTCAGCAATTGTCCCACCTGCAATGAATATGCACACTTGCAACAAAAAGAGACCATGATGTCACATGAGATACCTACACGTCCTTGGCAGATTGTCAGTATAGACTTATTCAACTATGCGGGAAAAGAGTACCTGATATTAGTTGATCATTACTCAGACTTCTGGGAAATTGAACTGCTTCCTGACTTATCCACTGAAACTACAGTTAAGAGGTGCAAGGCGCAGTTTGCACGTCATGGCCAACCAGATAAAGTGATTTCTGATAATGGCCCTCAGTTCTCAAGCTTACAATTCAGAAAATTTGCCTTTGAATGGGAGTTTGAGCATGTAACTTCCTCACCACGGCATCCACAGGCTAACGGCAAAGCTGAATCTGCGGTGAAGATTGTAAAAACTTTATGCAAGAAAGCACAAAGTGATGGTAAAGACCAGTGGAAGGCCATCTTACATTGGAGGAACACTCCAACTGTGGGCATGGATAGTAGCCCAGCACAGAGACTGATGTCACGAAGATTAAAGACCTCCTTACCTGTCACCAACAAGTTACTTGAACCCTCTGTGATACAAGGGGTACCGGAAAAGTTACGGCTTAAGAGGCAAGTGTTCAAGGCACAATATGACACATCTGCAAGAGATTTGCCTGAATTGAATATTGGGGAACGAATCCGTATGAAACCGCTGCCTGGAGATCGAACAAGTCGTTGGAGAATGGGTACTTGTCTGCGAAAGGTTGCACCACGCTCCTATCTTGTGGACATTGATGGAACTCTCTATTGTCGCAATCGTGTGGATCTGCGTGTGGCTGAAAAGCCCGATTCAAATTATCCAGTTGAAAGGCCAGACTCGCCTGGTAATGCAAGGGCACAATCACCAATTGGTGGTAGGGAATGTACAGTGATGATGCCACAGACTAATGTTAATGACAGTCCGGAGCAAGCAGGTATATCGGACGGGAGTGAAGAGCAGAGCATGCCAGTAAGTGGTGAGAAGAGCCCAGTAACCTCGGAGAGGGCTAAGAAACACTTTATACAACGAGGGCCAGTTTTCACCCGCAGTGGTAGACATTCACAACCACCCAAAAGACTTAACCTGTAAATATGTTATTACAAGGATTCATCCACATTTCACAATGATCATTTATTAAGAGGGAGATGTTATGAGTGTTATTTTTAGTTTATATGCAACTCTATGATTCATCTCTGTGGCACTTGTTTCCTGTGATGCGTTTCCTGTTCCCGTTCTGTGGGTTCTCTTCTAAGAACATGACTTCTGTACACTAATGGCTTATACTGTCATTATTACCACATAAAACAACTGCAGGGGGCGGGGCGTGAGACTCACTTCTCTTCTCCTCTACCGCCGCCTGTAACTAGGGACGCGGTCGGGAGATGAGAGCCCGCCCCCTTACTGAGTCGGCAGTGCGGGACCCGGTGTTCCAACACTGGGACCCTGCACTGCCCCATAGTCCACGGGGTTGTTACGCCACTGTATCGGGCATAGCGGCCGTGCGGGCTGAACACAATCAGGCTGATTGTGGTCGGCCCGACATGCCCTATGGTCAGTCTGGCCCTGGCGGGGGGCAAGCATTAACCTAGGGGGGGCAATTGCCCCCCCCTCAAGCGACGCCACTGTCTATGACCACCTTAAATACCGCCAATTCATTCATCTGCTGTATCCGGTTGTCTGATGTAACCTGCTGCACGGAATAAAGTACTTTGTGGATGGTAAAGGTATTTGGTGAATTCAGCTATCTGATAAGGATTTTCCACAGTGATTATATCTGCTTATACAGGCCAGACATAGAGGTCTCAGCAAGGGATAAATCGTTAATACAACAATTGGAGTCAGCATAACATTACTAGGGTAACAGTGGGGGACACCGGCGTGGTGTGCTGAGGTGGCTGGGACGTTGCCAAGTGACCGCGGGGAACATTGGGCAATGGCATGGAAGGTCCTGGAATTGTGTCTATGGCGCTGAGGGGACTGAAGTGGCTGAAGTGTCACAGGTGTACTAAAGTTGCTAAGGTGGCTAAAGTGTGCTAAGTAGTAGTCCCCTATGTGATAGCAATAAAGTTATGTGTAAAAAAAAAGTTTAGTCATATATAAATTTAAAAAAATAAATAAAAACAAAGTTTAAAGTCTTATATATTTTTTTTTTTAAAACAACAATTTTTTTTTTAAAGTCCCCCATGTACAAGCACATACAAATGCAAACATGCGTCTGGTGCACCTATGCGTAAACACGGCAATTGTGGCACACATGTTACATTCCACTGTGAACATTGGAGTGCAAGCAATAATTCTAGGGCCATCAATCATTGTTAACACTAAAAATGATGAGTGGCAAAAGCTTTTAGAGCCTATGGTCAAATCTGCATATGGCCGTTTTTTGCGATTTCATGGGCACACGCAATTTTAAGGTTTGACATGTTTGCTATCTATTTTCCTGACGTGGTCAAAGAAACGTAGCAGAATGCATTTTGTGCTAAATATATACAGTATATTTGCAAGGTTTTATAACATAATGTAGGGAAAATCGTTTTTTTTTTCCAAATCTTCTGTACTTTTTTCTTTATACAGTAAAAAATAAAAAACCCAGTGGTGATTAAATACCACCAAAACAAAGCTCTATATAAAATAATATAAACATGTATTTCAGTATGACATTGGATGACTGGATGACTGAATAAATGTCAGTTAAAGTACCTCAGTGCTGAGCACCAAAAAATGGCCTGGACATGAAGGCGTTTTAACCCTTTCGCTGCCACAGCGTTTTAACCCTTTCGCTGCCACCGATGTACACTATATTGCCAAAAGTATTGGCATACCCCTCCAAATCATTGGATTCAGGTGTTCCAATCACCTCCAGGGCCACAGGTGTATAAAATCAAGCACCTAGGCATGCAGACTGCTTCTACAAACATTTGTGAAAGAATGGGTCGCTCTCAGGAGCTCAGTGAATTCAAGTGTTGTACCGTGATAGGTTGCCACCTATGTAATAAGTCCATCCGTGAAATTTCCTTGCTACTAAATATTCCACAGTCAACTGTTAGTGGTATTATACAAAGTGGAAGCAACTGGGAACAACAGCAACTCAGCCACGAAGTGGTAGGCCATGTAAAATGACAGAGCGGGGTCAGCGCATGCTGAAGTGCACATTGCTCAGTAAGTTCATGTGCGTCTAAAGGCAGGCATCCCAATACTTTTGTATCGGGACATCTGTTCATTGATCTCCTCCCTGCTGTATGGGACCAGAAGCAACTCTTGCATCACTTCCGGTCCCTCCGCTGTCATTGCTCAGCTTCGGAAGCCAGGAAATAAGCTACTGGAGCGCTGTACCTGTCACCACTAGTATGCTATTACATAGGGGGCTTGTAAGCCCCCTTATGTGACAACAATTAAGTAAAATAAATACATGAAAAAGATCAAATAAATGTAATAATGTAATTCTTTTTAAAGTCTCCTGCCCCTGCGAGCGAACACTTATTAACGTAAACACATGTCGGGTACGCCTACGTAAGAAAACGATGATGATGCTACATGTTAAGTATTGCCTTGTGCGACAGAGTGACATCAATAATTTCAGGGCCAATATTCACCAATATCTCTAAACTGATGACCTGTACAGGCTTTTAAAGCGTCACCTATGGACAATTTGGGGTTCCATATTTTGATGCCGTTTTACGGATGCGCACAATTTGGGTAGCACTTTACTTGTTGTAACCTCATATTTTATATTCTACCAAAAAATGGGTGTTATATTGTGTTTTAGGGCATTCAAATTAACTTAAGTGCATTTTTACAACATTTTTGGGTTTGATAAAGAGTTGTGCTAACATCATGCGATGTAAAATCTTTGCTTTCAGAAAATATATAATGTTTAGGGGTTAGTAATTTTTAGGCCTAAAATTTGGATTATAATGTGTGCAAAAAACAAAAAAGACATTGGCGGCGGAAGGGTTAACACCCCAGTCCTCAAGTGGTTAAAGATCATATTCAGAGAGTAGTTATTAACGTTTCATACTTTGGTCTAAGGTTGTAAGTGGTGTACCCCAAGGTTCAGTGTTGGGACTAGAGGTGCACCAACATGAAAATTTGAAACCAAAACCAGAAATAAAAATAAATGTCAGGCAGAAACTGAAAATAATTTTTTTTCTAACCTTTTTAATTTTTCTAAATTTAATTTTAATTTTAAATTTTTTTTTTATTCAATATTTTAATTTTTTAACTTTACTGTCAGGTGCTCTGGGGAAATATCAGGGGTCTAAAGAGACCCCTGATATTTCCCTTTTAAAATAAAAAAAAAGAGACTGAGGACACAGAGTCACTCTTTTTCTGCAGCCTCTGTTATAAACGAGCAAGAATCCTCTATACTGAGTGTTTCTGTTCATTCATAAATGGTGGATATAGTATGTTTACTATGTGCATAATAGGAAGTGATGTAGAGCATTTCCTATTCATCCATGATTGTGCACATAGTAACTCATACTATGTTCAATTATCGCTGACTGCTTGTACCGCTCTCCATCCTGGATCGGCTATCACTGGAGGCTGAGCCGGCGGTGCAGGGAGGAGAGCTTGGTCTATTTTGACAGCTGACTCCTCCCTCTCACCACCGGCTCAGCCTCCTGTGACAGCTCATGGCTGGCTCAGCCCCCACACCGCTCTGCATTCTGATTGGTCATTGGCGACTGAGCCGATGCCTGATGACAGTGCTCTCCTTCCCCGTACCGCTCAGCCTCCTGACAGTTTCTCTCCTCCCCGCTGGATGCTGTGCTGTGTCAGAGGGAAAACAGAGCAGTGCCCAGCAGGGAGGAGAGAAACTATGGATGCATCGCAATTTTGGCCAAAAGATGGCACTTTCGACATTTTGCCAAAAGTGCCATTTTCATCCGATATATTTCGGCGCCTGAAATTTCAGTGCACCCCTAGTTGGGACCCTTACTTTTTAACCTATTTATAAATTATATAGTGTTTGGGATTAAAAGTACAATTTATGTGTTTGCAGACGACACCAAGCTGGGTAGTGGGATAAAGTCCTTACAAGATGTCTCCCGCAGGGTTCACACCCGGGCATTTTTCTCGCGTTTTTTAACACGTTTTTTTCAATCAGTGAAACACGCGTTTTTATACCTCCCTGGCGGTATGATTTAAAAAAAAAATGTTTTAAACTTTCAAGCGGGGATCGCGGACAAGGTAAGTCCTACGCTGTATTCCTGAGTGTGGCTCGGGATTACCACTTTGTTAACCTCGAGCCACACTCGGGAATAAAAATGGATACGCGCTGAAAAACGCCCCAAAGAAGCGCACGGGCTGAAATATGCCCATGTGGGAACCATGCCCATAGTAAATTATTGGGTTTCCCTTGCTGAGAGTTTTCATAAGTGTAAAATTATGCACTTGGGGACTAAAAACATTAGGATCTGGGTGTTCTGGATCATAATACAAGAAATGTCAAGTTGAAGTTTCTAAAGCAAGCAAAATACTTGTATTGAAGAGGTATATATGCTAGAGAAAAAGACAAGTATTATTCACAAAAGGATGACGAGTTTGGAGAAGGCAGGAGAAGTGAACAATCTAGGCCAACATAGCTCATTTGGAAAAATTCTCAAATTCAGCTCACTTTCTTGTTCAGCTATGTTGTCCTAGATTGTTCACTTCTCCTGCCTTCTCCCAACTCTTCACCCTTTTGTAAATAACCCTGATAATCTTTCCTCTTGTACAAGAGCATTAGTAATACTTCATCATTACAATGCATTACAGTCAGGGCCGGTGCTAGGATTCTAGGCAAGGTAGGCAAGGTGCATTTTTGTGCCCCCGACCCCCTGTAAAAACAGGGCATTTTGACAAGTACTTGTACTTGTCAAAATGCCCCGATGTTTTTTTTTTTTCACTTACCTTTCCGCGCGGGAGAGCAGCGGCGAGTCAGTGCTGGTCCGGTGGGAGGAGCTCCATGTGGGGTCCTAATTTAGCTGGCCGGCGACTGCCTGAGGTGCCGCGCGTGTTAGCGGCCAGCTAAATAAGGACCCCACATATTAAGGAAAGAAAAATAAAGTTTTTTGACCCTGCTGTTAAAAAATTCTGATTGCTGGCATGTGCTGCACCACGTCTGTCCCCGTCACTGGCTTCCCCGGGCTCCACTGCCCCCCGTGCGGGGCCCAGAACCGGCACAGCGGGTCTCCCCACAACAATCGGAGAGAGATACAGCAGCTTTCAGTCACTGATCTCTCCTCTGATCACTGGACCTGGTAGTGATGTGTATTCGATCACTTTCCGGTGTTACTGTTTACATTCTCCGGCTCTTAGAGCCAGGAGAAGAAGCTGGAGAAGCCGATCTCTGCTTCCTCAGCTTCTTTGGAGTCCCTAGGTCAGGGGTCAGCAACCCCCGGCTCCGGAGCCGCATGTGGCTCTTTCATCCCTCTGCTGCGGCTCCCTGTCCAGGGGCGTAACTTCCGCCGGGGCCTGAGGCTGTGGGGGGGCCCCAGTGAGGTCCGGTCCTGGGCACCCCCCCGGTGGAATATGGGGCAGTACAGGGTCCAGGTGTTAGAACACAGGGGCCCCGCACTGCCGACAGCCTTCTCAGCAAGGTGGCAGGTCCTGTGACTCATCTCCTCTCCCGGCCGCCGCCCTAGTAACAGGTGGCGGGAGAGAATGTGGTACGGGTGTAACTGCACACTGTGTGCTGTTATTTCATTAAATAAAAAAAGTGGATTATAATGGGGAGCATTACATAAAATTATTAGACAGGGCCGATGTTCTATCAAAGTTTGTGACTATGTTGGAATGTGTGACCTGTGACGTGGTCACACATTTCAATGTAATCCCGCCCAGTTTTTTGGCGGTGGAATGTGTGACCGCCAATAGGTCAAGCATTCCAACTCTTTCTCAGATGTTCCTGTGCAGATCAGCATCGCAAATCGTATGTGCAGGAGAACTGATCTGCCCTGAACCAGCTGATCGGTCCTGAAATGTCACTTCTCTCCAACTTTGTGAGTGGGATGTAATGTGAGATTGCACTCACAGAGTCCGATAGAAGTGACATTTCAGGACCGAACAGCTGTTTCAGGGCAGATCAGTTCTCCTGCACATACGATTTGCGATGCTGATCTGCACAGGAACATCTGAGAAAGAGTTGGAATGCTTGACCTATTGGCGGTCACACATTCCACCGCCAAAAAACTGGGCGGGATTACATTGAAATGTGTGACCACGTCACTGGGCACACATTGTAACGTAGTCACAAACTTTGATAGAACACCGCCATCAGGGGGGTACGGCTGGTACCCATGTGAGGAGTCTGGGCAGCCCGGAGGGCCTCTTACATGAGTATCAGCTGTACCAGGGGTGGCATAGAAGAGGTGACAGGGGAGGGGGTTGAGGAGGCCAGGCCCCAGCAGCAGCAGGTAAGAGGAGTTAGGAGGAGGTACAAGGAAAGGGACCCCGACGACCAGCCCACCTGAGACCCTGCAGAGCCCACTATAGAGTCTCAGATGGGCTGTGCAGGATCTATGGTGTGCTCTGCAGGGTCACTCTCAGGTGGGCTCTCAGGTAAGCCCAGAGTCCAGTGCGTTACTAAGCCCAGAGTCCAGTGCGTTACTAAGCCCAGAGTCCAGTGCGTTACTAAGCCCAGAGTCCAGTGCGTTACTAAGCCCAGAGTCCAGTGCGTTACTAAGCCCACATATACCTATATACATGCTATACTTGTTAGCCCCCTATGTGATGGCAATAAGGTTAGTGTAAAAATAAAAAAAGTGTTTAAAAATAAAAAAAACAATAAGTATAAGAAAAATAAAAAAATTCAAAATTCTTTTTTCAAAGTCCCCCGCCCCCCACCTGCACACACATACATACGCAAACACACGTTGGTGCACCTACATGCAAAAACAAAAATTGTACTACACATGTGACATATCCTCGCGAACATCAGAGTGAGAGCAATAATTCTAGAGCCATTAATCACTAAACTGATGAGCGGTAAACATATTTGAAATGTCCCCTAAGGGAAATTTGGGGTAATTACGTTTTTTTGCGGCTTTACAGGCAAACTCAATTTTAAGGCTTGACATGTTTGGTATCTACCCGACGTGACCCCATCTTTCATATTTTACAAAAAAATTGGGTTTCTGTGCACTAAATTTTAATTCAGTGTATTTTTTCCTAAAAATACTGGTTTGATAAACATTTGGGCAAATACCGTGCAACAAAAAAAATTGCAACTAGCATTTTTTTTAATTCTACAGGGCCTCTGCTTTCAGAAAATATATAATTGTTTGGGGGTGTGAAGCTGTTTTCTAGCCAAAAATAATAATATGGTGACTATGAGGCTATTTAAATAATACCCTGCTGAATAAGTTGTTGAAGATAAATTTGCATCCAATATCATGTGACATTCTGCCACTGAAACTTTCAATTTTGATTCCAATGTCTTTACACCCTTACATATATCGCAGTGCTAAATGCACTCCTTGTACATGACCTCTATACTGCCCACGGGTGTGTGAATTTTCCAGTGAAGATTAGATTTTTTCTTTCTGCTTAAACTCACATATACACTATTCAATAGAGAGTCAATAGAGAAGACATTCCATATAGTGAAAGTAAAAAAAAGCAAAAGTCCATAATGGCAAGAGCATGCAATTTATGGCACAAGCAGAATTATAAATGGGCCTTTTACTTGAAGACTTATTTTGGGTTGGGTAATCCATGTCCGGTTTAGACAGCCACTGTACTACATAATTCTTCTTTAATGGATCAGTTGAATTTCCTAAAACAAACAACAATTTCTTGTTAAATATTTACATTGAACAGTTTTACATATTTTTTTTTACTTCATGTCAAAGAACTTCATGTATAATATATTAAATGCAAATTTGTAAAAAGTAACCTGAGGTTCAGTGTAGTTCACCATATTTACACTCTTACCATATCTTAAACTCAAAAGTCAGTAAAAACATAATATTTTCCCCAGTTTCTTTTTGTAGCTTTCTTACTGTAGTACCAACCAATCTTGGTCTCGGAACTTGTTCTAAATTAGATTTTCAATTTAGCCAAGATGGTTATTGCCAAGACAATCAACCTAAAGTGTATTTACACTTTCGTAGCCAAAATGACTTCAACCCCCCCACACATTATATATTTTCTGAAAGCCAAGACCCTGTAGAATAAAATGTTGGCAGTTTCAAATGTTGCACAATATTAGCCCTTAAGTGCCCCAAAACACAAGTAAGTACCCATTTTTGTTATAAAATATAAAAGATGAGGATACAACGAGTAAATAGATACCAAACATGCCCAGGTTAAAAATTGTGTGCGTCTGTGAAACTGCGGCAAAATTCAGTACCCCAAAAAATCCATAGATGACGCTTTAAAAGCTCCCACAGGTCATCAGTTTAGAGATGCACACAAATATTGGCCTTAGAATTATTGCTCTCACTCCGGCGTGCGCGGCGATACCAAACATGTGTAACGCGTTTGTCGTTTTCATACACAGGCGCACCCGACGTGTGTTACGTGAAGCCAGGGCGGGGGACTTTAAAAAATGTATTTTTTATTTTTACATTTATTTCATTTAATTAATATCACACTTCAATAGCTTATAGTTGGGCTTCAGGAGCCCATCAATAACAGCTATGGAACCTGAAGTGATGTAATCTGCATCACTCCCGGTCCCATAGTACGGAGAGGGGATCGTGAATGGGGGATCGTGAACAGAGCTTCGCCCATCTACTCCCCAGCTTCCCCCCGGCACCAGAGAAGCCAGTCCCTTGCCCATAGGAGGGGCAACGGAGCCCGGAAAACATGGCGGGGGAGTCGGGCGGGGGGTGGCGGTCCGTTTGCCGCCCCAGAGAAGCGATTGGGCGTCAGCTGAGTTGCCTGATTGCTTCTATTGTAAAGCCAACAGTCGTCTTTACAATTGGAAACAGAGTCCCGGCGTCTTTAGGTGCCGGGAGTTTGTTTAAACAAGACCGGGGCCAGTGACGTACTATGGACGTCACTGGTCCTTAAGGGGTTAATGAACTTAATGAGAGAAATGCAATCCACACAGTTCTGTCCTAAGTCTATCTATAAGGACAGATCACTGTGAAAGTGCTCAGAAAAACTTGGATTTAGCCATTTTGCCTGCTGCAACAAAACATCTAAAAAGTACGATTTTTTTTTCCAAAAGTTATTTTTTTGTATGCTGTGTTAGTGGAAACACATAACAAACATATAGTGGTTGATGTGCCAGAAATATGGTATGCTACTACTTTCATTTTTGACAACTCAGCTCTAAATTCCTAAACATATGTTATCAGTTCTGCCTGCTTCATTTCTGATGGATTACAAAGAAGTCAGACCTCTCCCCATCAATTCCCCTCCTTTTCTCCATAACCCCTCCTTGTGCACAGGCAGAAAGCACAGGATTCAGTTCACATGATTTCTGGCAAAATCAACAGGTATCTTTTGCACTTACCTAACATATATTATGAAACACTGCCAATAGTATATTTAGCAGACCAAAGGGAATCAGATAAAATAAGTTAATTGTTAGGTTTTCATACATTTTAAAGGACCCTACAGAAAAATGCCATGTTAATGTGACAGAAAGATAACACATCATTTTTGTGGGCTAAAAAGTGTCAGTCCTGCCCAGTTGCCTTTTACTAAACTACTGAATCCCTTCCACTGTCCTCATCTCTACAACATATGGTCTAATTGTTCTGTAGTCCAAGATAAGAACTGGATGGGCTAATTAGGCTCCTTAAGATAACATGGAAAGTATGTACAGGGCAGCTCTCAATTTCTAACATGATCAATGATTTTGCAGGGTCACAAGGGGGGATGCGGTCCGCAGTGGGTGACACCATCAGAGGTGACACCTCTGAAAAGTTGGGCACTTGGTCATGAACCAAGTGTCCAACAGCTGTACAAGAGGAGGGGACCCAGCAGCATACTTTATCCCGCCAGACAAACTTTGCCTCTTCTCTCTGCCGGCATCCATCACGGAGATGGCCACCGACAGTTAAGTGCAAGTGCCGTCATTACGTGTGCACATGAGGATGTCACGCACGTAATAACATCACTAATAACTACTTCACATTGGGAATAATAGTCTGCTGGGAATTACTTCGGTACTAACTGTGTACTAATAACTGCTTGGCATTGGGAGTATTAATCTGCTGGGAACTACTGTGGTACTGAGTGTGTTACCAATTACTGCTGAGCATTAGCAGTGATAATCTGCTGGGTATTACTGTGGTACTGAGTGTGTTACCAATAATTGCTGAGAATTGGGAGTAAAAATCTGCTGGGTATTACTGTGGTACTGAGTATGTAACCGGGGGCGGACTGACCCATTGGGCAGTCGGGCACGGCCCGAGGGCCCGCGACCAGCATGGTCGCTGGCTCGCCGTGTGGCCGCACAGGTCGCCATGGCAACAAGGGTGCCGTGCGACCGACACAGCTCGTCCTGGGGGCAGCTTCTCTCCCCCTCACAGCTGAGCTGACCATCCGATATGACACAGGGGGGGGTAGGCAGGGCGCATGACGTCATATAACACCGCACATGTTGGGCACCACCATCTTGGTGTATATCTAGGTATACACAAAGATGGTGGGGCCAATATCGGTGTGTGAAGTCACCTGACGCCACGCATGCATGGCGTTATGTAACGTCATGCTCCCTGCCTCCAAGATGGTGGTACGCATTCACAGAACATGCCGGTGGCCAACATGTGCCGGAATACATTTCTCGCATATTCGGACATATAGGAATTCATTAATTTTACATGTAGTCCGGGTTTTGTGTTCTGTTTTTTATTTTTACTTTTCTAGATATACTGACTTGAAAAAAGGGGTCGGCATGACATCCTGACACTTTATGTGTATAGACTCTATTGTAGTTTGACATTTATTGTTTACCTTCTGTTGTTTTATTTGATAAGAATAATTCTATTGTGCCGACAAGTTTAATACCTTTGAATAAAAGTTTTATTTTTATCATACTTTTTAATATGTTTCTTTGCGGCTTAACAAAATAGGAGTCTTTAAGTGGTGTGGATATTTGGGAAAATGGGTGTGGTTACGGGCGGTGGGGGGTGGCCACTAAAGGGTGTGACCACTGAGGGGTGTGGTCACTGAGGGGCGCTGTAAAGCTTTCTCGCACAGGGCGCCTAAAGGCCTAAGGCCGGCTCTGGGGCCGTGACCAGGCCTGCCGATAGGGGTGTACAGGCAGTTGCCCTGTACCAGGCGGGCCCCATCAAGTGAGCGTGTATTGCATGACTTTTGCATATACATGACGCCCACAGCCAAATGCATGATGGGATTTGTAGTTTTACCACAGCTAGATTAATTAAATTTGCCCCCCCCCTTGTAATAATGCATTGGGTGGATTTTATATGGGCGAAGCCCAAGGGGGCCCCATAATCTCTTATTGCCCGGGGGCCCCATATGTTGTCAGTCCGCCCCTGTGTATTACTAATAATTGCTGAGCATCAGTAGTAGACATGTGCACTGCCAAAAAATTCGTTTCGTTTCGTTTTAAATTCGGATTTGTGTTATTTCGTTTTTCGGGATTCGGGTGTGAAAGTCAATTCGGATTCGGAATTCGGATTCGGACGAAATTCGGTAGCGTTCGCACGAACGTTCGTTTCGTTTTCTGTTCTTATTCGTTTCTTATTCGTTTCTTATTCGTTTCGTTCGCTTGCAGCAAAAGTGACATTTGAGGGGGAAAAATATTTTTCTTCTCTAATGTCACTTTGCTCCAACGAACGAAACGAATAAGAAACGAATAAGAAACGAATAAGAACAGAAAACGAAACAAACGTTCGTGCGAACGCTACCGAATTTCGGAAATGGAAATTCGGATTCGTTTGCATTCGTTATGTCTGTAATTCGGAATTCGGATACATCCGAATGTCCGAATTTACGAAAATTCGTCCGAATTTCGATTCGGAACGAAACGAATCGCACATGTCTAATCAGTAGTATTAACCCACTGGGGAATTAAGAAGGTACTTAATGTGTTAACAATACCTGCTGGGTATCTTTAGTGTTAATCTGCTGGGGAATTGCTGCTGTTTATACAATTGTATCCATTGTATCTATTAACTGCTGTGCACTGGTAGTATCAGTATTAATCAGCCAAGGTATTACTGTGTTACTAACTACATTACTAATAACTGCTGAGTATTGTCTGTATTCATTTGCAATGTAATTACCAGGGGTAAAAACTACTGAGCATTGACTGTATTGATCCGACGTGGAATTAGCGTGGTACTAACTGTATTGCTTATACCTGCTGTGCATTGGTAGTAGTGATCTGCTGGGAATTGTGGCAACAACTGCGGGGCACCGAGTTATCAGGCACTATAGACATATACCTTGAAAACTTTGATTACAGTGAGGCACTTTGAGTTATATTTGGGCTTATAATACAATAAATAACCAATTAAAAGAAAAAAAAATGTCGTCCATGAGTGGGTATGCAACCCGATGCACATCTTGCTCAATGTATGCGTTTTTTGAACATGTGTTCGAGGGCGAGTACTGTTGTGCCTGATGTGAGCTAGTTGTTTGTTTGGTATACATATAAACACAAGTATATAGAACACAGTTGGGTGTGATGACCAACAAGTTGATTAAAAAAAGGGGAATGGAAGGAATGACTCACTATTTGCTGATTTGTTGGTGGTTAATAGAAGAGGCGTTGCCCTGTCCAGGGGGACGCCTGAGATCGATGGTAGTATTGTCTCCGTCTGGGGCTGGTGCACACTAAAATATATCTATATATAGAGAAGCGCCAGGTAATTGTATAGGTAAGATTACCAATAAAATAATATTATCACAGAACTATGATTTTGACATTGCCATAAACATGTGCATACATACACACATATGTAAACGCACACATACACACACATATACATATATACACTGTATATATATGCATATACCTGCACAAACCCACACGCGTATCTGGAGGCCAATATGTGCATATATGCACATGACACAACAAGAACATATTGGGAGTCAATCAATGCAACTGGAGAGGAATACTGCTTATAGAATAGTATGTATTTCGATCTCAGTACATATAAAACAACGAGCGTTAGGAGCACGGCTGCCAGGCATCTTCACATTGATCCCACATCTGTTACCACCTACTCCTGGAACCATCCATCCTCGGACTCTCCCCTGGCACCCGGCAATAAGATTGCTTAACCACCTTTGACACATCAGCTGCCTTTCAACTGTAAGTCACATCATTCATTTCTTCACCAACATTAGACATTATACATTCTTAATTTCAGGTAGTAGCGCTCCTAACGCTCGTTGTTTTATATGTACTGAATTGCAGGGTTCCTCTCCCTGACAGTAGGAGCTCGCACACCACACATTTCAGCCCGATTTTACATAGTGACCAATAACCATCTTTTTTGATCTTCATGTATTTCGATCTCCTCATTTAGACCGGTGGGTACTAATGTATTTAATTTGTAGATCAAAAAGGTTTCCCTCTTGCACAACAGGCGAAACCTTTCGGATGGTGTTAGTTTGGTCGATATGTGTTCAATAGCGTAGACGTGCAATGCTCGTGTATTTTTATAATGTTTCATAGTGAAATGTCGGGGAACAGTGTGTTCAGTGTCACCCTTCTCAATGAGGCCTCTGTGCTCGCTGATTCTTTTCCGCAGAGGGCGCATAGTGCGTCCGACATAGATCAAACCACATGGACATGTGAGTCCGTATACCACGTGATCGTGGGCACAGGTGATTAATTGGTTTATCTTGTAAATGTTGTGCAAATGATAATTGAACTCACTCTGTCCATGGTGGATGAACTGGCACGTTAAACACGCCTGGCACGCCTCACACTGACAGCAAGACCCAGGCAGTCGCGCTGCCAGAGACTCAGCGGCTTCCCCCGCCTGACTCTCACTAGAGCTGTCAGGCTCAGCCTAGCCAGCTGAGACCTGGCGCTTCTCTATATATAGATATATTTTAATCTGCACCAGCCCCAGATGGAGACAATACTGGACAGGGCAACGCCTCTTCTATTAACCAGCAACGAATCAGCAAATAGTGAGTCATTCCTTCCATTTCCCTTTTTTTAATCCACTTGTTGGTCATCACACCCAACTGTGTTCTATATACTTGTGTTTATATGAATACCAAATAGGGCTGTAGCGCTTCCTATCCAGTCTTTTTCTTTGTGCATACGCAGGGTCCCTCTCCCTGCATAAGGAAGTCAGCACGCCCCCAGCCACTAGTTACTTAAACGCACCTTGTACCATCAGAGTAGTGCGCTTTGCCGTTTTTTTGTTGTTGTTTGTTTGGAAGCCCAGATTCTGGATCTAAACAATAAACTGCAGAGATGGGCTGCATCTAAATGGGGAAGGTGTTGCACTTTTGGGGGAGAAAATGGCTGGAGGAGAAAATGGAGAGAAGAATGGAGGAGCTTTTAAAATAAAATATGGGGGGAGGAAATAAAAATGGGAAAAATAAACAGAGTGTGTGTAATTGCAGAGGCATTGAATATAGAGGGCAGGAATCCAAGGGGGGCAGCAGACTCACTCCAGGAAATTAAATTAATAATGTAGTTACCTTACCTTGGTCAGATAAAAGAATAGGTTGGGATTCAGGAACGGGCAATAATAAAACCCAAACCACAAGCATCAAACTAAAATGTATATACACGAATACTAGAAGTCTAGGAAACAAACTAGAGGAGCTTGAACTTATGCTACTCGAAGAGGACTACAATATAGTGGGAATAACAGAAACTTGGCTAGACAGCTCACATGACTAGGCATTTAATGTATGAGGCTA
>NW_017309178.1:61776-76197 GCF_000935625.1 Nanorana parkeri | reverse complement strand
GGGGGAGGGGTATGCATGTATGTGAAAAGCAGTCTTACTGCGCATATACAAGATGACCTCACAACAGAAATTTGCGATGGTGTTGAGTCTTTGTGGCTAGAATTGGATAAAACTGATTCAAGTTGTAAACTTATTAAGGGTGTGTGTTACAAACCCAAAGCTGGGAAGCAGGGAAATGTTGTTATAATGAGTGACTTCAATTATCCTGACATTGATTGGTCACATGGAACTGATCACTCTATAAAGGTTGGCCGTTTCCTAAACCTGTTGCGAGATAATTTCATGGATCAGATGGCTGAGTTCCCGACCAGGAAGAATGCAATTCTGTATCAATAATCTCTAATGATGCAGACCTAGTTGCAGATATAGCAATTAGGGATACATTGGGTAATAGTGACCACAGGGTGATTAGTTTTAATGTTGGGTACAGAAAAGAGAAGTGGGTTAGTTTGACAAGAATGCTAAATATCAAAAAGGCAAACTTCGATAAGTTGCGTCATCTAGTGCATGACACTAAATGGGACAAATTATTTCTAACAATGAACACTGAGGAGAAATGGGATGGTTTTAAGAATACATTGCATAACGCTATTACTAAGTGCATATCATTGGGTAACAAAAATAAAAGATCAAGAACTAAGCCTGCATGGCTAAATAAAATGGTAAGACAATGCATCAAAGAAAAGAATCTGGCATTTAAATTACAGTATATAAGATGGAGGGGACTGCATTGGCATTTCAGAGCAACAAGGAATGCAATAAGAGATGTAAACATGAAATCCGGGCAGCTAAAATAGATTACGTTAATAGATTAAAATTAGTGGATGCAGCAGGACAATCTTATGCGTCAAGAGTACGAGAAGTACATGGAAAAAGGGTTATAGTGCTAAATGTAAAGGTACTTTGTGCATAAAGACCATGGTGTTCATCAATCAGATTTCTACATTCTCCACATAATCCATACTTGAAAAAGATTATATTTGAAAAGGTCATGACTTACTAGAACAAGTTGGTAGCCTGCAAAGTTGTATAGTTTCTGGTTTTTCACCACTACAGTTCACTGTTGTATTGCCGTTCGAACCACAAAGAACCTGCCTTTCTTTGGTTCCATTGTCACAGGTCACAGAACACTAGAAAGAAAATATAATGGATTACAATACTAATTACTTCTGAAGTAGTAAATAGGAATGTTTTCCTCTGTAGTAAAAATTAAATGCAATGCCTCCTTAGTGTCAGCACTTCTGCAGGGCAAACATCATTCATTAAAGTGCTTGGCATTCTGAGATACAGGAACAGGTATGTAAGTGTATGTAAGTTCATCAGTTACATGACAAATTAGTTAATAGCCTAAATATTTTTAAAGATGCTTTACCTAAAGTAAACCTTTCATGATAGAAACAAAAGGCTTCCATAGCTTACCTCCTTTTTCTGAAAATGTTAGCTGCTGGCCTGCAATTTTGACCCTCTTCTTTCAAAAATGTAGACACTAACCTGTTTATAATGGTGCTTTTGCTTTACCAGTTTTACAGAGATTTGAACTCCAAATTATTTCTCAAGTACCACTAACTGGCATCAAGTTCATTCTACCATCCTGATGTCCCCAAAGTGGACCTAGTCTTGGGCTATGCTGAGCATCTAAATTGACCATCTTAACTGCATGGAGACAGATATTTTCTCCACAAGCAATCATCAAAGCTGATCACCAGTGTAAGGGGCATCTAATTACACTGGTTGTCCATGGGAGAAGAATGCCCCACATATTGCAGGACAGTGGAAAGAATGCTGCTGTTTTGTTCCTGACAACCACTGTAAGGGGCATTCTTCCCACTTGGCTACCAATGTTAGGGGCATTGGTAATCAGTAAGAAGAGTCCCACTGACCACTGGTGTAAAGGTTATGTTTCCTTCTATTGACCACAAATATATGGGGCATCCTTCCTACTACTGACTGCCAATACAAATACCGACATGCCCCTTACCAATGTAAGGGGAATGCTTTTTCTCACTGACAACCAATGTAGGATGCTTCCTCCTCCCACTTACCATGAATGTAAGCACACCTTTCTACTATTGACCACCAATATTAAGAGGCCCTTCTTCCCCTGACACTAATGTAAGATAACACGATACTGACTATCAATATAAGGGGGTGCATTTCAGAGACCATTAATATAAGGGGGCACATTGCCATATGATGTATGGGGGATGAAGGCGTGAAAAAAATATCCGTTCAGGAGGGCGTGGTCTGGACATGGCGGCGAGTGGACGTGTGTGAGAGCAGCTGTGCAGAATGGAGGAGATTTTTTCAGTTGATCTTTCTGGTGGACACTTTCTCACCCTATGACTAGGAGTGGGAAAAAGTTGGGGACACCCCACGCCCCTGTGCAACCTCTGATGCAGTCTTGTACGTAGCAACCTGCAGCGGGGCCTCGGCTCGGGGCCTGACCATGGAGCACATGTGTGCATCTCCAGCGGTCCTGTGCCCAAACTCGTCGGCACTCTTTCATCTAGACGACCCTCTGAGCCATGCTGGTATGGAGAGCCTAGCTCAGACGGACCCCTCATCGTCCCCTGCTTCCTCCTTACCTGAACCCATGCCAGAGGTGGCTTCTCCGAAGTTGTTCGCCGGCTCACAGTCGATCGAGGAAAAGTCAGAGCTCCAGTCTATCCTGGCGGCGCTCCTGACGCAAGCAGATATGCAAGCCATGATCAATTGGCATCCTCGCTCTGTTCTGACCTGGCGGAGGTGCGATCCGGAGTCGCGCAGAATGCACAATGGCTGGACTTGCTGGAAGAAGCTGATCGCTCACTGAAGGGTTGGGTGTCCCACCTGGAAGTCTCCTTACAGCAGCAGACGGCGCTTATGGTTCAGATGCAGCTTCGTTTGGAAGATTCAGAGAATCGCAACCGCCGTAACAAACTGCGGTTTCTGGGGATCCCCTGACGTACCAGATTGAAATTGATTGTGTGAATAGGACCCTCGGTCCGAGGGGGGCAGATGCTAATAGGCCCAGAACCGTCCTGTGCAGCTTGCACTTCTTCAACATAAAAGAGGAGATCCTCTGTATAGCCTGGCGACAAGGTACAGTTGACTTTGAAGGAACTGCTGTTCTAATCCTGCCGGATGTGTGCACCAAGACCCTGTACCGCAGGTGTCTTTTGAAGCCCCTTACGGATCAGCTGCAATTGATGGGGTTTCCCGTTTTCAGTTTTGATAGGCAGAGGGGATTGTTTTTTCAGACTTATCCACCAACCCCCCCCCCCCCCTTCCCAACCTCCGGACCTTGCTAATTTTATGGAATGTGGAGAGATTTCCCTGCCAGACTGGCTCAATGTACCATCTTCAGACACACCTGCGCCCTTACCTGCTAGGCCTCCTCGACGCCGTAGAAGTCGACAGAGATCTGGGTCCTGGTCTTCTGTGAGGGATCGCCCTACTGACCCGGAGAGTTGAACTGCAACTAGGCGGTCTGTTGTCCTATTACGCAGCCTGCTCCTGGGCTTTTCTTCATCATGTTCTTTTTCTGACTGCTCAGCTTTTCCTTGTGGGTCTGCTGAGCGAGGCCTATGTTCTTTGTTATATCAGTGGTAGAACTGGTATCCTGCCTTCTGCTGGATTTCTTGTGTATCAGCTGGTTTAAATATGAACATCTATTAGAGGGTCATGAGTCACTTCCTGTGCGCCACTAACGTCACGCAGCTCCACCGTGCAACCCGGCTCAAGCTGAAAAATTCAATTGCTCGGCGTCTAAGCAATGAAGCTGAAGCCGGGCAATTCTGTCCAATTACCGGCTCTCCTCTCCTCTTGCGGGTCACACGCTCCTCCTAAACCCCACGCTGTTGTAGTGAGAAGCGTGTGGGAAAAGCTCCTTCTGCCTGCCGTTGCTTAGGATCCCTGATGAGGTTGTGGAGACTCTGCAATCCTGTGTCTCCTTCCTGGATCTAGCTCCCTGTGCTGCAATAACCTGTCACAGATGCAAGGCTCCCTCCATTCTCACTCATCGATTCCAAGGAGATTTATCTACTACTGGATCTGGACTATAACTCATATGGGTACTGGGCTTTCAGTTGGTTCGCTCACTACAGGCTTCTCAACACAAATGCAAGCACCAGGGCGGACTGACAACATATGGGGCCCCCGGGCAATAAGAGATTATGGGGCCCCCTTGGGCTTCGCCCATATAAAATCCACCCAATGCATTATTACAAGGGGTGGGCAAATTTCATTCATCTAGCTGTGGTAAAACTACAAATCCCATCATGCATCTGGCCGTGTATGTGCAAAAGTCTTGCAATGCATCATGGGTCTTGGAGCTCCACCACAGTTACGGAGCCAGAGTTTGCCCACCCCTGAAGATCCTCTACAATTTAGGAATGATCGCTGTACAAATCAACGCACAGCAAACCTCAGTCCAAAACCAACGTACGGCAAACCTGAGACCAAAACCAATGTACGGCAAACCTCATACCAAAACCAACGTACGGCAAACCTCAGACCAGAACCAACACACTGCAAACCTCAGACCAGAACCAACACACTGCAAACCTCAGACCAGAACCAACGCACTACAAATCTCGGGCTAGAACCAACACACAGGAAACCTCAGACCAGAACTAACGCACTGCAAACCGCAGACCAGAACTAACGCACTGCAAACCGCAGACCAGAACTAACGCACTGCAAACCGCAGACCAGAACTAACACACTGCAAACCTCAGACCACAACTAACGCACTGCAGACCTCAGATCAGAACCAACGCACGGCAGAACTCAGAACAGAACAAACACATGGTAGACTTCAGACGAGAACCAACGCACGGCAGATCTCAGAGCAGAGCCAATGCACGGCAGACCTCAGAACAGAGCCAACGCACGGCAGACCTCACACACAAAACACATAATGGCATACATGTCCTCACTCACACTGGGCATGCATGCCCATGCGGCATGCACGCCTGTAAACAGCCGATCCCGGGAGGGACAGGTGCTTTATGTAGTTGCATGCAGCAGCCTGTTCTTCCCTATGGGAGGACACAGCTGTACGGTGTCATACAGACACCCGGACTTCACATCTATGCGGGTACGGGGGCTCCGCACTTGGACGCAGAGAGGGTCCATCAGACACGGATGACACCGTACAGCCGCGTCTTTCCATAGGAGAAAAGGCTGCTGCGCGCAATCACACGCAGCACCTCTCCCTCCCGGGATCAACTGTTTACAGGTGTGCACGCTGCATGGACGTGCGCTCCCAGTGTGAATGAGGCCTAATAGACACACACAACACTTAATACGCATACACACACAACACATAATACACACACAGCCCACACAATACACATACAGTACACACAATACAATACACACAATACACACGCAATACAGTACACACAATACAGGACACGCACACACAGCATTACTATGCAGCCCGTTAATAGTTCAAGAAGCCAGGGGAGGAAGAGAGAAGATGGCTGAGACAGGGAGAAGAATCCCCCCCTCCCCCTCCCCACCCTGCTCCCGGCCGGAATGTATAGTATATAGCTGACAGCTTACCTCCTCCGGTCGTATCGTCTCACTCCCGGCTGAATCTCTGCCCGACCTTCTAGGCCCCCCTTCCCCAGCGCCCTCCTGCAGAGGGAGAGGGGTATCGTCCACCCTCGCTGAATAATATGATATGCCCCCCCTAGTATCGGCGCTGGCAGGATGTGTGGAGGCATACTCCCCTAGCCCGTGCTGGGTTCGGTCCCCGCTCACTTGATGGGGACTGCCTGGTACAGGGCAGCTGCCTGTACACCCCTATCGGCAGGCCTGGTCACGGGCCCCAGGGCCGGCCTTAGGCCTTTAGGCGCCCTGTGCGAGAAAGCTTTACAGCGCCCCTCAGTGACCACACTACTCAGTGGCTACACCCTTTAGTGGCCACACACCCTGTAACCACACCCATTTTTCGCAATATTCGCACCATTTAAAGACTCCTATTTTGTTAAGCCGCAAAGAAACATATTAAAACGTATGATAAAAAGTAAATTGTATTCAAAGGTATTAAACTCGTCGGCACAATATAAGTATTCTTATCAAATAAAACAACAGAAGGTAAACAATAAATGTCAAACTACAATAGAGTCTATACAAATAAAGTGTCAGGATGTCATGCTGCCCCTTTTTTCAAGTCAGTATATCTAGAAAAGTAAAAATAGAAAACAGAACACAAAACCTAGACTACATGTAAAGTTAATGAATTACTATTTGTTCGAATATACGAAAAATGTATTCGGGCACATAATAATTTGTTTGAGAATGTGCAGCGGCCATGTTGGCCACCAGCGTGTTCTGTGAATGCGTGCCACCATCTTGGAGGCAGGGAGCATGACGTTACATGGCGCCATGCATGCGTGGCATCAGGTGACGTCACACACCGATATTGGCCCCACCATCTTGGTGTATACCTAGGTATACACCAAGATGACGGCGCCCAACACGTGCGTGTGTTATATGACGTCATGCACCCTGCCTGCAGAACACGTTAGTGGCTGAATCCAAAATAGCATAAAAATTTGTTTTGTGTCCCTTGTGGCCATGGCGACCTGTGCGGCCGCACAGCTCGCACACCCCTAAGGCCGGCCCTGACGGGCCCCATGCAGGTCGTGGGCCCTCGGGCCGTGCCCCGACTGCCCGATGGGTCAGTCTGCCCCTGGCAAGCACTCAATAATAGTCTGTTACATAAGACTGCTATTTAATTATCCACATGTTTCTGAAGTGAATTAACTTCTTGAACATTGATTGTGGAATTGATCTGGATTAGGACGTTAAGCAACCTTGCTTTCTTGGACTGACATTGATTTAATGAATTATTAGCCTATGATCTAATAGGCTTACATCCTACGCTTCCCACCTGTGCGTTTATGCTCTGCAGTTGTGATCCAATTACACAAAACAGACTATATCGTTACAACACCCATGTCTTGTGTGTGACCTTTTTCCCACGTGAAGATTAGATGAGTTCTCAACTTTCACATGTTTTTTGTTATTTTTTCTCTTTTTATGTGTCAAGCTAAATAAATGTATACAATTCAGTGAAATATATGATATAACAATAAGATATATAAGTATATGCTTTAAAAATATATACAAAAGAGCACATCAAAACATGAAAAGATGTGAACAAAGTGATAAAAACAAAGTGCAATGTGCAACAATAATAATCGGGCAAATAAATGCAGGGGATAGTCCACCACTAGATAGATCCAAACTTCCAGTTGGCACAGAATCCTGACAGACTTCCACCTACACCCAGTGAATGCAAAAATTGGAACAGTGCTCACCTGGGGAGATAGACCCACAGAACTAGGTCTCAAAGCACGTTTCCCTTCTTAATAGGGGAGGGAAGCCCATATGACTGAAGACCAAATAGCCTCCTCAGCTTGCAAATAACATAATCATTGCAAAGGGAGACAAAATATAAAGAGGACATAGTGCGTATCATCCAAAAAATAAAGTTTATTGGATAAAAGCAGGTACTCACAATGTCACAGGTGACAACAGACATAAAACAAATATCCAATGGACACCACAGTACAAATCTATGGATGCAATGGGACTCCTGTCCATCCGGCTCAGCTGAGAAGAGTGACGTCAAATGCTCAGCCTTACGGACGTCACGTCTATGCGCAATTTCATCAGGAGGCTGGAGCATCAGACGTCTCAGGACCTATTTAACATCACACAGGACTGCCTATAAACTGCAGTATAAGCACACTCTATGTACCATGTAAACTGCAGTATAAGCACACTTTATGTACCATATACATGCAGATAATGCCGCAAAAGGAGAATAGGCATGAGTGGCTAAAAACTATATGCCAGCATGAGCACAGAGGCAGGGGAGTGAGACAGAAAAAAATGCATATAAAACAACCCATCATGTACATTCACATGGTAACATCTATAATTAATATATATATATATACAGACTGAGTGGCCAGATTATTATGACCACCTGACATTTGTAGGCAAATTAGCTATAATTTCGCTAGAGGGCAAGACCATTATAAATAGGGAAGCCGGTTGTTTACCACGACAGTATAAGTGATTTTTTCTGAAGATATGGGTAAACAACGCGATTTAACAGCCTTTGAACGTGGGATGATTGTTGGCGCTCAGAGCCATGGAGCGAGTATCAGCAAAACAGCAGAATTCGTTAAATGTTCCAGAGCAGCTGTTGTTACTTTCAAAGTCTTTTATTTGTTTTTACAATTATCATCATAGACAAACAAACAAGCAAACAAACAAAACAGCCAGCCATTCATTTATTCCCCAATATCGTTAACAATTTTTCTTTTTTTCCTCCTCCTTACTCCTTCTCAACCTTTACCCAAATAACCATATCATAATTGTGAGTACTCATCATGTTAATTAACACAATTAAATCATAAATTAAGATATTTAAGTTCTACCTCACTTATCCTGCCTATACTTTATCCCCGTAAGGACACCCCAACCAAAATCAATCTTGTTTATATTTCTCCCAGTACTTTGTATGAGATATTTATAAATTCATAATATATACCATTTAAAAACAATGTAACCATATATTTTTAAAAAAAATATGCATTTAAATATATCTATCATAAATTTGTGAACACATCATTTTACTTAATACATTATTATTAAATTGCATACAAATTAATATCAATTTGATATTATGTCCAATTCCTTCATAATATATGCCATACAATTTCCAAATATACCTTACATCTATTACAATAATATAACCCTCTAAAAAGGACTAAAAAGACATAGGCGAATACTAGCAAGACTCTGAGATAATTGAACCCTTCCCTTCATCACTAACTCCATCTTACTTTATATATCATCTCTCACACCATTATAAATCATCCAGGGAGACCATATTGACTCAAATTTCCTTCCATTATCCTGGAGCCTGCTATTCATCTTCTCATGTATCATAATCCATGACATTTTGATTTAAGTTGTTTAAAGGAGACATTTGGTGACCTCCAAGCTTTCGCTATAGTAATTTTAGCTGCTAAAAAGAGAAAAGAAATGAATCTATCCTGGACCTTAGTAATACCTGGGATCGGATGATTCAACAATGCGTATTGAGCTTCACTTGTGACATGAACACCTGTAATTCTATATATAAGCGCATAAACCCTATTCCAGAAGGACCTAATTTTCGGGCATTGCCACCATATATGATACATAGTACCCGGCTGTATACATCCCCTGAAACAAGCAGACGACACCTCCAAGTAAATCTTAGCCAGCCTGGAAGGGACCAAATTCCACCTAGACATTACTTTATAATTTGCTTCTATCAAAGATACATTAAGTAGTCCAAGAGAACCCCGCTTACAACAACGTTGCTATACCTCCCTAGGAATGTCAATTTCCAGATCTCGTTCCCATGCTATCATATAGGGCAGTTTCTCCTCCATTTCCACTAACAGGGAATAAATCAAAGAAATACCCCCATTTTGACCCTCATCCCTTAGGCACCACCTCCGGCAATGGCAACGAAGCCAAGAAGTGATTCAATTGCCTAAATCGAAACAGTTCAGACTGCTGCATATGTAAAATCTCCTAGCAGTACCCCAAAGTCAGAGGTCTGCGTTCCCTAAACCCCTGTGCTATACGATATAACCCTTTGTCTTGCCACCAGTGAAACATACCGTGTTGCCGCCCTGGAATAAACCTAGAATTACCAAAAATAGGTGTAAGAGGGGTATATACTGAGACAAAGTCTCTACTCTCCCTCACAAGATCCCACACAGCTAAAGAATGCGAGAGTGTTGGAGCTAAAACAGCCGGTCTCTGTTTCGGGGTCATCCACTTTATTGATCAATAGATAAGCCCGAAGCAAATAGAGACTCCATCGAGATCCAGTCAGGGAGATACCTCTTATTATAAATCATAGAAAGCTGTGCAATTTGTGCTGCCCTATAATACTGATATAAATTAGGAACCCCCAATCCTCCTGCCTGTCTAGAATTATACAATGCCTTCTTTGACAGCCTAGCTCGCTTATTATCCCAAATAAACTTAAATATACATGATTGAAATTTCTGTAGGTCCCGCTTATGTACTGCAATGGGTAGAGCTCGGAAATAATACAATATTTTCGGGAGATTTTTTTGCATTGATACACCCTATCCAGGACAAATTATAGAGCTTCCATCTGGCCAAATCTTCCTTTAACTGACGATACAAAGGAGTATAGTTTCTGCTATGCAATTCGAGAAAATACGCTGTAAGTTTGATTCCTTATTATTGAACCGCATCGTCAGCCCAATTAAATGCATACTTTTCTTTTAACCTAGACCATATATCTCGGGGGAGATTCACATTGAGGGCAATAGATTAAGATCAGCGGTCTCAAAGTACCGGCCCGCGGACCAACTCCGGCCCGCGAGCTGGTACTAAGTGGACGGCAGCCAGCTGACAAGTCGGGCACACGGTCACGGGCCGGGTGCCCGACTTGCGGGAGCAGCTACACGGTCTGCATCTCCGACGGATGCCGACTGCAGAGCTGCTCCTCTGGATCATTAGTAAGGTCTAGTGCAGACCTTACTAATGATCACCGCTAGATCACCAGGGCACGACGGGACGATGTGCCTCCTCCCTGCACAGATGAAAGCAGGTGAGGGGGCTTGGAAGAAAAAAGGAGGGAGGGGGGCTTTATTAATATGTGTGCTGGGGGCTTGGGAGGGAGGAAGTTTATGATGTGAGCTGGGGGCTTGGGAGGGAGGAAGTTTATGATGTGAGCTGGGGGCTTGGGAGGGAGGAAGTTTATGATGTGAGCTGGGGGCTTGGGAGGGAGGAAGTTTATGATGTGAGCTGGGGGCTTGGGAGGGAGGAAGTTTATGATGTGAGCTGGGGGCTTGGGAGGGAGGAAGTTTATGATGTGAGCTGGGGGCTTGGGAGGGAGGAAGTTTATGATGTGAGCTGGGGGCTTGGGAGGGAGGAAGTTTATGATGTGAGCTGGGGGCTTGGGAGGGAGGAAGTTTATGATGTGAGCTGGGGGCTTGGGAGGGAGGAAGTTTATGATGTGAGCTGGGGGCTTGGGAGGGAGGAAGTTTATGATGTGAGCTGGGGGCTTGGGAGGGAGGAAGTATATTATGTGTGCTGGGGGGCAACCCGGTCAAATCCGGGCGCACAACCGCCTAACACGGTCGAATCCCCGCTCCTCATTAAATATTATTTGCTGTGTACATTTTACAATTTCTTACTGGGAAAAAAATGTAAACCAAAAATGCAATCAATAAAAGACAACATCCCTTCTAACTCCTTCCTCCTGAAGGAGATGACACTCTTCCCTGTGATTTATGCCACATCGGAGATATTGGGCGATGTGCCATATGTTCAGTCCAGCCCACGTTCCAAATGCAATGCTTCCCAATCCTCAGGGAGTAGTCCCAGCTGTTTCATCATACCTTCAGAGTATGTTGTAATGGAATAAGGCTTGCTCCTGAAAAAAAATGTCAACCTAAAGGGGAACACTCACCTACATTTTATTTCCTTAGATATTAAGACCTGTAACAGAGGTTTCAGAGCGCGCCTTTTTTGTATTGTAGCAGGTGAAATATCCGCAGAAATTTGAATAGCATGTCCTGAAACAGAAAGCTCTAAACGTTGCCTAGCACTTTGCATAATCTGTTCCTTTATATTATAAAAATGTGGTTTGACAATAACATTTCTAGTAGGGATGTCCCGATGCCACTTTTTCAGGTCCAGGTACAAGTACTTCCCCTTATGTACTTGCCGATACTTTTTCATAAACGGACAGGTGACTTTAAATGATCCATAGTACAACTACATGTTATGTACTATGGATTATGATTTAACCTATTCATGTTAGCAGGGGAGAATTGTAAATCTATTGCTGTAATATAGGGGAGGTGTGTGCTGTATATATGTACTACATATACATTACACACGTCCAGTACACTATAGCAATAGATTTACAGCCAGCCTTGTCCCAGCTTCCCTCACTCACAGTTTCACTCCGATCCCTGTTGCCTCACGCGGTGCCTCTCGTAGTCGGCGCTGGGCAGGATCGCTGCATCACGTCTCGGTGCTCAGCTTGTGGGAGGCGCTCACAATTCTGCCCTGCTAACATGAATGGGTTAAATCATGATCCACAGTACATATGTCCTGTACACTGCAGTAATAGAATTACAATTCTCCCCTGCTAACATGCATAGGTTAAATCATGACCCATAGTACATAATAGTACATAACATGTAGTTGTACTATGGATCATTTAACCCATTCATATTAGCAAAGGATAATTGTAAATCTATTGTTGCAGTGCATGCTATATGTAGGATATAGTACTTGTACATATAGAGTGCCTGCAACAATACATTTACAATTATCCTCTGCTAACATGAATGGGTTAAATGATCCCTAGTACAGGGCTACATATAGATCATTTAATCCATTCATGTTAGCAGAGTATAATTGTAAATGTATTGTCTGCACTATATGAACAGTGTGTATTCTATATGTACTCTATATGTAGTACATATAGAGTATATACTGCTAATACATCTAATACAGTGCAGAGAATACATTTACAAATAAACTCTGCAGCATAATAGTGTCCCCCCCCCCTTGCCCTCACTCACTGTGCCGGAGAGAGCAGCGACGAGTCAGCGCTGGTCCAGTGGGAGGAGCTCCAGGTGGGGTCCTAATTTAGCTGGCTCAGAGGTGCCAGCCAGCTAAATTAGAATCCCACCTGTAGCTCCTCTCGCCGGACCAGCGCTGACTCGCTGCTGCAGGTTTTTGTTTCTTACTTACCTCGCCGAGCGTCGCATCACTGCTCTGGTGGGCGGCACTCCAAGCGGGGTCATCTGGCAGTCTCCGGACACCTAAATTAGGAACCCACCTGGAGCTCCGCCCACCGGAGCAGTAGTGACGCGACGCTCGGCGAGGTAAGTAAGAAAAAAAACACAGCGCAAGCTTCGGCGCTAGGCATCGGGGCATTTTGACAAGTACTTGTCAAAATGCCCTGTATCTGGCCCGATTCCGATGCTAGCATCGGTATCGGGACATCCCTAATTTCTAGCATGGATTCTATCCAACTCCAACTTATGGTCTTCTGCTTCAGGTAATAAATCTTTCATAAGGAGCTTCACATTCAATTCCAAATCAGTCACTGTTTCAGGGAGTCCCTTAATACGGAAGTTATAACAACGTTATCTATTCTCAAAGTCATAAACTTTAGAAAACACTTCATCCATTTGATACCGGTGATGCCGTATATCCGTCATATTTTGATTAGTGCGCAGTATAGTTTTATCCAATTTTGCTTCCAAAGAATCTATACGCGTACCCAGCTCTCTGATATTTTATTCAGCCCTTGTTCCAGCATTTCTAAGAACCGCATTAAAATACTATTCTCTTCCATCCCTCCCCCAAGTTCAGCTCTATATCAGCACTAAGAGGGCTTGAGGGGAGAGAGGCCTGTTGTGACAGGAGCATATCTTCTAGTGTCCTTTCAATTAATGAGGACGTTGAGGCAGGGGAGTGCTCCCTTCTAGGTTGATTACCCACCACTGCCTTCTTCGTAGAAGCCGACTCCTCTCCTCCTCTCTGTGCTGTGTCATTCCCCCCACGAGGGCTCGGCACCGCCGCCATCTTTATTTTCCTGCCTGCTGTTTTTGAGCCCGCCCAGGGCTGCGTGTCCTTCTTCTTGGACGTTCCCCCAGCCATCGCGACCTGCCAGCCCGCTAAGAGGGATCCCCACGGCTCTCCTCAGTGAAGCCTCCGGTGTTGTCTGCAACTGGAGCAGAGATTCCATAAGCTTAGGAGCGGTGCAGACATCCGGCCCGCTGAGCTCCGCGCATGCGCCCTACCACCTTCCCGACCGAGGCTGTTCTGCAGAGCAGCTGTTGTTAAAGTGTTTAAAGACTGGACTGTCAGCCAAAAATCTTGGTCTGAACGTGCGAATTGTGGCCGTCAGCGACTAGTCAATGTTAAGGCAGAACGGAGAGTGGCAAGACTGGTACAAGACAACAGAAGGGCAACGGTGCATCAAATTACTGCAGATCTTAATCAGGGATCCTCTCAAATGATCCCTGAACGCACTGTTCACCGTACACTGCATCGTATGGGATATGGAAGCCGAAGGCCTGTTCGAACACCTTTGCTGTCTGAAGTTAACATGATAAAACGTCTCCAATTCACACAGGAACAAGGATTGGACAGTCGAGCATTGGAAAAAAGTCATGTGGTCCAATGAATCACGTTTCCAGTTGCATCATGCAGATGGCAGAGTGAGAATTTGGCGGAAACAGCATGAAAGCATGCACCCCACATGCATGAGTACAACCCTTCAAGGTGGTGGGGGCAGTGTTATGGTTTGGGGCATGTTTTCCTGGCATGATTTGGGCCCTTTAATTC
>NW_017309178.1:50218-61600 GCF_000935625.1 Nanorana parkeri | reverse complement strand
ACATAGGTATAAAAATATAAAATATCTATGGTAAAATATCTCCTACTGAAGAACTACCCTAAGAAAAGGGAGAGGGGGAAGCCTACTGCACCTGGTATTCCCAGGCGGTATTCCCAGGCGGTCTCCCATCCAGGTACTGACCAGGCCCCACCCTGCTTAGCCTCCGAGATCAGAAGAGATTGGGTGTTTTCAGGGTGATATGGCCGTAAGCAAAGAAAAGGAGGGGGTGGTGGTTTTGGTTATAACAGGAACTATTTAGGCATTAGATATAAAGCAATTAAGATCAAATTCTGCATTCAGTCCATTAGGTTTCAATGAACCAGCTTTGAAAATCCATTGAGTCTCTTTTTTGTCAGTTCCTGCCGCCAATCACCCCCTCTCCAGTGTTTACATACTTTTTCTATTCCCCAAAATTGTAAAGGACCAGGATCTTTATGATGTACATCCACAAAATGTTTAGAAATAAAGTGATCTCTTTACACCCATTTGATATTATACACATGTTCCTTAATTCTAACACCTAATTTTCTGGTGGTGTGAACGATATACTACAGCCCACAGGGACATTGTATATAGCCATATATTACACCCTCCGTATCGCATGAAATAAACTCTCTAATAGGGATGTCCCGATACCGATACAAGTATCGGTATCTGGACCGATATAGGGCATTTTGACATGCAGGACATACTTGTCAAAAATGCCCTGATACAAAGCGCTGAAGCTTGCGCTGTTTTTTTTACTTACTGCGCTGTGTCGCGCCGAGCGTGGCGTCACTGCTGCTCCGGTGGGTGGCGCTCCAGGCAGTCGCAGGCCACCTAAATTAGGACCCCACCTGTAGCGCTGCACGCTGGAGCAGCAGTGACGCGGCGCTCCTCTCCAGCTCAGCGCCGACGACATCCTCACATGCGAGGAAAATCGTGAGGCACCGCGATCGAGGCAACAGTGAGTAAGACGGGGCCTGGGCTTAGTTTTTTGTGTGAACAAGAACAATCTACTGCTGCAGTGCATTCTATATGTACTGTACATGTACTACATATAGAATGCACCGCAGCAATAGATTTACAATTCTGCACTGCTAATCTAAAGGGGTTCAATGATCCATAGTACATAATAGTACATAACATGTGGTTGTACTATGGATCATTTAACCCCTTTAGATTAGCAGTGCAGAATTGTAAATCTATTGCTGCAGTGCATTCTATATGTACTGTATATGTGCATATTGTGCAGAATTGTAAATCTTTTGCTGCAGTGCATTCTATCTGTACTGTATATGTGCAGTACAGATAGAATGCACTGCAGCAGTAGATTTACAATTTTGCATTGCTAATCTGAATAGGTTAAATGATCCATAGTACAACTACGTGTTATGTACATATTATGTACTATGGATCATTTAACCCATTCATGTTAGCAGGTCAGAATTATGAATCTATTGCTGCAGTGCATTCTACATGTACTGTATATGTGCAGTACATATAGAATGCACTGCAGCAGTAGATTTACAATTCTGCACTGCTAATCTGAATAGGTTAAATGATCCATAGTACAACTACATGTTATGTACATATTATGTACTATGGATGGATTTAATCTATTCAGCAGGGGATAATTGTAACTCTATTACTACAGTGTACTGGACGTGTGTACTCTATATGTACAATGGATCATGATTTAACCTATTCATGTTAGCAGGGCAGAATTGTGAGCGCCACCCACAAGCTGAGCACCGAGACAGCGATCCTGCCCAGCGCCGACTACGAGAGGCACCGCGTGAGGCAACAGGGATCAGAGTGAGACTGTGAGTGAGGGAAGCTGGGACAAGGCTGGCTGTAAATCTATTGCTATAGTGTACTGGACGTGTGTAATGTATATGTAGTACATATATACAGCACACACCTCCCCTACATTACAGCAATAGATTTACAATTCTCCCCTGCTAACATGAATAGGTTAAATCATAATCCACAGTACATAACATGTAGTTGTACTATGGATCATTTAAAGTCACCTGTCCCTTTAAAAAGAAGTATCAGTAATTGGTATTGGCAAGTACATGAGGGGAAGTACTTGTACTTGGTCCTGAAAAAGTGGTATCGGGACATCCCTACTCTCTAATATCTACTTAAATATTACAGGCATTAAGCTGAAAAGATTTTCTGCAATTTAAGTTATTAGGAACATGTCTGCATGCGTAACAATGCTTGCAAGCATAAAAACCAACAGCATCAAGGAATGTCACTGGGTTTCTATTCCTAGGGGAGTCCACAACACCCCTGGCAATAATATCTTTGATGGCAGACAAATTTGGGTATAGACGGAAGTATTGTTTTCAATGATTCATCTATTAATAGAATCTTGCAATGTCTAGCAATGATTCTCTCCACATTCCTATATTGAGCATTCAAATCTAGAAATAAGGCAACAGGTGGGTCTCTATTACTAATATAAACCTTATTGGCAATAAGGGTATCTCTTTCTAATTCTGCCACCTTCTGGATTTCTTTCTCCAAAAACCTTTCCTGATAACCTTTATGAGCAAACCTCTTTTTTATCATCTCTGATTGAGCTCTAAAATCAACCTCACTATGGCAATGTTCCCTGATCCGCATGATCTGACCTATAGGGATATTGCGGAGCCAAGTAGGATGATGACAACTGACAGTAGGAATATAACTATTCCTGTTAGTCTCTTTAAAGTGGGTTCTGGACAACGGCCTATCCCCCTCTGCATACATTTCCAAATCCAAGAACTGGATGACCTTAGACTGAATGTTGTAAGCTAACTTAATGTTTTTTTCATTCGAATTAAGATAACTCCGAAAAAAATCTAGGTCAGCCCTGTAACCTTTCCAAATCATAAAGATGTCATCTATGTAGTGTTTAAAATAAAGTAACTGTACCAGTTTTTTCTCCAGAATAGCCTGATTCCCACTTATACATGAAAGCATTAGCCACACTAGGGGCACATTTTGCTCCCATGGCAATGCCCATGTTTTGTCTATAAAATTTCTCTCCAAAGCAAAAATAGTTACAAGACAAACTAAAGCTAAGGGGTTCTATAATGAATTATTTTTGTTCTATAGGTACATATCCTTATGTAGATATATACATATCCTTCTGCAGTAGCCATTTGGTGGCTGATAAGGCCTCTATATGGTCAGTGATAGTATACAGAGATGCCACATCAGCAGTAATCAGGAGACTGTCTGAATCAAAAGGTATAAGCTCTAGCTCTTGTAGTAAATGCTTGGTGTCCTTAAGATAAGTGGAACTCTGCTGTATGAGGGGTTAGAGAAAGAAATCCACATATTCTCCTAAGCTATTGGTGACAGAACCAATACCATTTACTATTGGACGTCCCGGTTGCTTCTCTTGATTCTTATGAATCTTCGGTAAATAGTAAATGATAGGGATCCGGCTTTGTGATGGTACCAAGTACTTAGCTTCTTTTTTATTCAGGAACCCAATACGACTCTCTTTACTAATAAGTGAAGAAAACTCTCTTTGATACAGCATAGTGGGATATTTTCTAAACACCCATACACCTCCATCAGCTAAAAGACAGTGCATTTCTGTATAGTAATCTGATTTATTTAGCACCACTATGGTGCCCCCTTTATCCGCGGGCCTGATGACTATATCTTTCCTTTGTTCTAATTGTTTAATGCCTTTGGTAATGTGGAATGGTATCCGTCTAGGTTTAGGGCGCAATGTCTCAATATCCTTAATTACCATGTTTCTAAACACCTCTACAGATTTGTTATTGCCAAGCAAAGGGTTAAATGTGGATCTGTTAGCTATGTGGTATATACAAACCGTGTTGATATATATTAACCTCTTCCAGACGCTGCCCATTACTGTGGAGTGACGATTTCATAAGGGACCGTAATATACAGGGGTACAGGTACTCCTAGAATGAGATCCTAATAGGTTGGACTTGATGGACTAATGTCTTTATTCAACCTCAAATACTATGTAACTATGTAACTATGTGCCTGCCATTTACCTCCGACAGTTGCGATCCCACTTCCTAGCCTTTCTGTGGGCGAATAAACAGGCTAGTTTGAGCCATCAGATCTTGTCCAGACCTAGGGTGGCGGGTGGCATGGGCTTTTTATTTTTTGATGCCACACGCGGCATTGCCCCTTATCTCTAAGGTCTCCATTGGTACCCATCCATTTGAGTATAACAGTGGGAGAGGGGACTTGCTCGCAGTTTACGTTGCGTCTGAATGAATTCCTGTTACAAGAAACTGCGATTGCTGCTGACATTCAATCTGATTTATCTCATTATCTTCGGAAGATGAATCCCCTTTGGAGGATCCACTTACCTTATGGGAAGTACACAAATGTGTGATCTGGGGAACCCTTATCAAATTTGGGTCACGTCGTGCCAGACGCTGCCCATTACTGTGTCTGCCATTTACCTCCAACAGTTCCGATCCCACTTTCTAGCCTTTCTGTGGGCGAATAAACAGTCTAGTTTGCGCCATCAGATCTTGTCCAGCCCTGGGGTGGCGGGTGGCATGGGCTTTCCCGACCCTGTACTGTATTATAAGCCTGCCTACCTGTCCACTGGGGTGGATTGGTGCTGCAATTCCAGACATTATTATTATAATAATACAGGATTTATATAGCGCCAACAGTGTGCACAGCGCTTTACAATATAAGGAAGACATTATAATGACAATTCAAGACAGGATGGTAAGGAGGGCCCTGCCCCTGAGGGCTTACAATATAAAAGGCAGGGACAAGTGACATACATACAAGTGACAAGGGACAGACAAATTATGAGTGGCTTTGGAAAAGGAGGACTGTCGGTTGCCATTGCAGGGCATTCCCTACATTTCTTCTAAACTGCCACTTTCCTATTGGTCGAACCTGTTGGTTCGCGCCACGAAGCATGCAGTGGGCACGGTGCTCCCCTCTCCCGGCCTCTCTCCTCTGCAATCACCCATGGTACCGGAAGTTGGGAATCCACATTTTTTGGATTGCAGTCCTCAGCAGGTGGATCGAATGCTGTATTTTGCTCTTAAGTCATCTGTTTCTAATAAGTATCAAGAAGCTAGTTATAAACTGTTGACCAGATGGTACAGTGTCCCCATGGTTTTCCATGCTGTGTATCCTTCTGTGCCTCAGTTGTACTGGCGCTGTGAGAGGGAGGTGGGTTCCCAATTGCACATTTTTTGGGATTGCCCAAAAGTCAAAAAAATTTTAGTCTCACATTGCAGCCTTGATTCCGTACATCACAGGAATTATGCTGCCTTTTACCCCCTCTGTCTTTCTCCTCCATCTGACCCGGCTCTGACAAAAGCACTATAAGCACTCTTTGCTGATTCACCTGCTGAATGTGGCAAGGGCATGTATACCTGCTTTGTGGAAGCAGACCCGTGAGAAGCAGAGGAGTGAGTCTTTGATGCTGTAACAGCTTATCACTTGATCTTCACTGACCTGAGCCTGGGGTGCTATGTGGACCCTGAGATGGTGGTCCTGGGGCTTCCAGAGGATGGGGATATATAGGGTCTGGTGTGCATTCTCTCTTTATTCTTTGTCCATTCTTTTTTCTGTTTAGTTCTGTATGTTCTTTTTGTTAGGATGTGTTTTTAGAATATTGTATATGTGAATATTGTCATCATGTCTCTCAGTGTCAGGTTTGCTGGGCTATGCTCTATGGAGTGTGGCCGGGATTAATCAGCACTGAGTGTAAACCATTGGAGTGGATATCTTACTATGGATGTGGAGATGCGGCCGCTGTGCGCAGGAGTCTCCACCGGCGAATGGTCCATGTGCTATGCGCTGGGCTGTTGGCCGGGGGAGATTAATGTGCGTTGCGGAGTGGTGTCCTCTTCGCGAGTGTATGGACGCCGGCAGGGGCCCCTGTGTAATGCGCGGATACATATCTGTGTTTATGAAAAGAACATACGCTCGTGTCTTTTTGGGGCGTCTGATCAACGCACTGGAAATAATATGGCGTTGTCCCTGCAGATAAACTTGCATTCACAGGTACCATAGTATAATCCTGCTAGGCATTGTTCACTGAACAATGCCTGGTAGAATTCGTGCCAGTGGCGGGAGTGTATGCGCGGGTCTGGTTGGAGCGGCGTCCACGGTTCCTTTGTGTAGTGTTTTGGCGGGAATTCCATTGCACATGGTTTTTCATTGTTAACTAGTGTGCACGAAATTCACATGCACTGACAGCTGGAACTGTGCACATTGCTGCTCCACATGAGCATCCCCTTTCTATTGTCTATTCAGATGTATACATGTGTCTCATTGACTGGCCCTGTGTTATGTTAATGTATTGAGGAAGCGATTGGCTGTTGGGGCCACCTTTTGTCTGCTGTTATACCTTTGTGTGCTATAAATAAAGGGAGCTCAGTGCACTAGGAAGGACTATATACTGAGGATCCAACGTGAGAACAGCTCGTGTCTGGTTTTTTTCTTGGGACCGATGAGCGCGCTCGATCCTACAATAAAAAAAGAGCTGAGAACTGTGCTTTTTAGCGCAGCGGATTTCTATGCGCATAAAGTGGATTATTACGGAGCCGACTGAGTTTCCTTCACAGCGGACCAAGAGGGGGAAGGGCTGATTTGAGTTCAGTAGAACAAAAGGCTGGCAATTGGGTAAGAAAATGTATTTCAACTTTTGATATTTTGTTGTTGTTCTGAAGCCAGAATCTGCTTTCTCTATCCGCTGTGTCATGTAAGCTCTGCTCAGCAAAAGAACATCCTTTTGCTTCTGCTCTTTTTGTATAATTTCGGGGTTTTTGGGTTAATATTTGGTACTTGGGATAGGGGTAATGATTGGGGAGAAAGCCTATACTGCTGTCCTCTGTAGGGCCCCAGTCAATGCAACTTAAGGTCGACACACACCCTACAATCTGATTGTGCAGTTTCCTTTGGATCTACCAGCAGCTGTGTGGTGAAGGGGCATGCGTGATTGGATGCAGATTGATTGTATGGACTAGGTAAGTGCTCGGGTTGCTTAGTTTTGGTGGATCTGAAGTTGATTGTACAAAGATTGTATGGTCAGATTGTGACGTGTGTGGTGACCATTAGAGGGTTTGTGTAAAGGGCTGCTGTGTATGTTAGATGTGTGGTCGGTATTTTGTTATATAGTCGGCAGGCCCGGCACTACCGCAAGGCAAGTCAGGCGGCCGCCTGACGGCGCTGCAGGGTGAGGGCGGAAAAAACAGGGCATTTTGACAAGTACTTGTTAAAATGCCCCGATGTTTGCGCTATGTTTTTTTTCACTTACCTTCGGTGCGGGAGAGCAGCGGCGAGTCAGCGCTGGTCCAGTGGGAGGAGCTCCAGGTGGGGTCCTAATTTAGCTGGCCGGCGACTGCCAGAGGATCCCGACACGCGCGGCACCTCAGGCAGTCGCCGGCCAACTAAATTAGGACCCCACCTGGAGCTCCTCCCACCGGACCAGCGCTGACTCCCTGCTGCTCTCCCGCGCCGAAGGTAAGTGACAAAAAAAAAACATAGCACAAACATCGGGGCATTTTGACAAGTACAAGTACATGTCAAAATGCCCTGTTTTTACAGGGGGTTGGGGCCGGGGGCGCAAAAATGCACCTTGCCTAGAATCCTAGCACCGGCCCTGATAGTCGGGTACTTGTGTGAAGCGAATTTCCCTTGTTAATAGTAGAATTCCAGTCCGTGTAAGTTTTGGCAGTATAGTGTTATACTGAGCGGAGTTATTCTATTATTAGGCTGAGATTCAGCGCTAAGCGGAAATCTATTCACTTTTGGGCTGGAAATCAGTTTAGTGTGAAATTGTTGCAGTTTTTGCTTTCTATGAGCTAAAAATCATTTATTAGTGTAACCTTTGTGTTTTTACTAAATATCTGTGCCACCATTTTGTTTTTGCACTAAGATCCACATGGCTGTGCCACCATTTTGTTTTTTCCAGCCACCAGTTTGTTTGTTTTTGCACTAAGATCCACATGACTGAGCCACCATTTTGTTTTGCTACCATTTTGTTTTTTTAATGAATTTTATATTTCAAGTATAATCATTGGATTTTAGTACTAAAAGGCAGTTTTTTTTGGGGGGGGGGTTTAGTACTATTTTTGCGGTTTTATTTTTGTTGGTATTCATTTTGGTACTGCAGTTTTTTTAAACAAGAAAGTCAGTTTTAGGTGGAGCTGGTTCATTTTTAACTGAGTTTTGGTGTCTATTGAAAGCAATTCGTTTGTTTTTGCATTACATTTTGCATTATTTTGTCTTTTTGTTACTTTTCTCTGTTTTTTGTGTAACTTTTTATTCTTAATTCTTCTGTTTTTGGTAGAATTCAGTGTTGAGTGGAATTAGTCCATTTTTACATTGGATTTATTTTTCGGGTGGAGTCATTTTGGTTTTGTGCTAATTTGCGGGTACTTAGTGGAGATATCACTTTCTGTGCGGGTTTCAGGTGGAGACATTGTACATTCTGTGAGTGGACGATAAAACGGCATACCCATACATACAGGAATAGACTGAAGCCATTGTATTGTATAGCGGAGGATCTTCATGGTATTCTGGGGCTGTCTTATGACACGGAGTAGGTTTAAAACGAATGTATGGACGGTGGGCCGCTACCGTATAAGCGGGAGATTGGGACACGTCTGTTTTAGCATACAAAGTGAGGAGTGGATTCTAAGCCTACCAACAGTAGGCCGTGTAAAATAGTCGGAGTTGGGTGTGTGGTACTAAATGTGCTGGATAGCTGTTAGCATACCACCGTGGTTTTAATTTCTAGCTGACCGGCGTTGGGCCGCGTACAATAATCGTAGTTCAGGAGCAAGCCTGTACCGTGAGTATAGTCAGCGGGCGGTACTGCTCCTAAAGGTTGGCGCAAGGGTACTCTGGACGCAGGGTTACTGTAAAAAGCTGGTTCGAATCGTCATGGGCAATGAGCCGCCCATGTTAGGGAGGGAAAAAGAGGCCTCTTAAAGTCAGACAGCCTCCCAGTACATGATGTCTGGGTTTGGGGTTCAGGCCATGAAACCCCTTAAAGTGTGGCACAAATGGTCCAATGGAACATCTTGTAGGGGACCTTTGATGCCTGGAGGTGGGAGAAACTCATCACTGAGTTTAGACCCAGGCTGCAGGCATCAGGGACTTTAGATGTAGCTCAGTTATGGCTTCAAAAATCTATAATGGTTAATCGGCAGGGTGTACAGAAGCCGGTTTCAGTCCGGAAGAACCGTGTTATGTATACCTGGCCTGAAGGGATAGCCGAATGTGGGGATCCAGTAAGGGAAGCAGAGGAAGCCCTCTCTGGTTTTAACCCTGCTAAGATGAGCTGGATCCTCTAATGCCAAAACTACTGTTGTCTCTCCTGAAACCCCTGCTATTGCTGGCCCCACTATTGCTACCCCTCTTTCTCTAGCTTCTCCATCTTGTGGAACAAACTTTGATTCTACTCAGGATCCATCTCCTCAGATTGTCTCTCTACCTCAGTCTCTGTCTATAACATCTGAAACCTCTCCTTCCTATTCCAATGCTAATTATGAACTTTTCTCAACTGGGGATTTACAAATGCTATGTGAGTCAAGGGGTATTTCTATTAGGAGACAAAACCGTATGGAGTGTATAAGGGCATTAAGGAGTTTTGATAGCGCTGTCCCTATGCTTTATCCCTCCCTGAGGGACTTTTTGCCGGAAACAACTGTGGGTGAGACTGTTCACGTTAGCCCACCGTTGAAACCACCTCCACAGTAAACACCTGCCCCTCGCCCTGGTACTTATTCAGTCCGGGTGCAGCAATACGAGAGAGCCCCCGATGCTAATGGGGAAAGGACCCAGGGGGAGAGGGTAGTGTGGCATGTCCCTTTTATGTCCTCAGAAGTTAGGAGCATCCTAGCTAATCTGCCAAAATATAGGGCGAACTCTACCATGGACATAATGAAACTGAGCCAAAATCCTGGAGAGAAATATGCTTTTTTTTGGTGTTGCCTGAAACAAACGGCATTAGATGCCGATTCAACGCTTGGTCCCAATGCGGCAGCCGAAAGCCAGAGCCTTACCGCTGTACATCTCATGTTGAGGACAAAATTCCTAGAAGGGATCGATACCAAAATTCGGGGCAGGTTAGTATTAGCTGGGCCTGAATTTCGTGAGATTTCTATGCCAGCCCCCCTATCCACTCTTTCTGCTATAGAGAGAGAGATGAATTGGAAGAGGCAGGAGAAAACATCTAAGGTTTTTGTCTCCCAAGCCCCTTACACAAAGCGACCCATAGAGCGAAAAGACAAGCGAGTGAAGCAAGGGTCAAGAGATAACACTCAACCCAGGATGGTACTGGTTTGCTATGGGTGTGGAAAGAAAGGCCATATGAGACGTGACTGTCCAGACGAACAAGCTGGTCCACGGGTTAGATGGCAGTTTATCCCGGATGATCCAGCGACTCCGGTTGTAGGGATGGCTGACAACGCCTATGATTCATCACAGGACTTTGGCAGACCGGTGTCAGCCCGCATCAACTTATTTCTCGAGGAACTAAAATATCGCCCTCCCTTGCCTCATTGACACCGGCGCAGCCAGAACCGTTTTAAAATCTAAAGATCTTAGAGGCAAGGTTTCCTTCTTGGGTGAAACACCAACCATAGGACTCACGGGTCAGACAGTATCCTTACAAACGACTGAACCTCTCCATTGCAGGCTACAGCAGCACACAGAAGCCGTTAGGTCTGTACTAGTGTCGGATGATGTTCCCATTAACTTGTTAAGAGCTGATATTTTATCAGACATACAGGCATTCATCGAGTACACTCCGACGGGTATTGTGGTCAGCAGCGCATTGTCTGACGAACGCTTATGTACGATGATAGCGCTGCCGTACCTAATAGAACCCGTCTGTTTCTTGGAGTTGGATGTGCTGGCAGAGGAGAATCCGAAGATCTGGGTGATCGATAAGTATTATGTGGGTCTTCTGCCAGTTCCGCCAACAACAATTAACATCAAGCCAGGAAGTGTTTTACCCCAGTTACCGCAGTACCCCTTGAGTGTTGCTCAGATGGATAGTCTTAAGAATCAAATAGACCGATATCTACAGATAAAAGGTCCTAAACATCAACCAAATCACCTTGTAACAGATGGCTAGCACAAAAACCAAGGGTGACCACACAGACCTCTAGTGAGCAGAGTGAGGCTGACTGTAAGAAGACTGGTACCCAGGTGTCCTTGACTGAGGTTATGGAGATGGTACTTGACTGGTTAGTGGGAAATCACATAGAGACAGACAGTTCTGTCACAAGGAAGACTGGTGTGACCCCATGTGAAGCTAGGAACTATCATTGGTGGAAATACAGACATAAAAAGGCAGGACATGTCCAGACAAAGATTTTAGGTCTGTGTGTCCGCTCCTCCGGATCGGAACAAAGGGGGGGG
>NW_017309178.1:47181-50207 GCF_000935625.1 Nanorana parkeri | reverse complement strand
CCCCGCGGGGGGGGGAAAGAGGGGGGGGGGGGGTATGTGGTATTGTGTGGCAATCCCGACGGGAAGAACTGGGGGTTGTAGTCACCCAGGACTCTCAGCTGGAGGGGCTGAGCGGCTCCAGGAGGCAAGTTCTTGTACTGAGAAAGAGCTGACTTTGTGGCTCTTCCCAGGATTTCTGGATTTGGCATGGGATCCTGGAACTGGGAGATTTCTAAGAATTGGGAGGGATGAAATCTCCATTCCTGGGTCCATCGTTTAGTAGTGCCAGCACCTGATTGCACACATGTGCACAGCCCTTATGGAAAGGGTGCTGACTAATGTTCTGGGCTCCAGCTGGGAAAAGGAACAGAGGTGTTCAGGAGTCAGGAAGTCACCCAGAAGTCAGAGGGGAGCCAGGTCGCTGTGTATGTGTTGGAGGCACATGGAAGACAGCCAAGGAGGCTTGGAGAGTTTGTAACACACGGGGGTTGTGTGGAGGAGTCGCAGCAGAGGCGTGGAAAGCTGCTAAAGGGTAAAGCGTACTTCTGAGGAATCTTGCTGAGGAAAAACCCTAAATGTCCTGGGACTAGGACACATAGAGTATATGTGACAACCTTGAGTCGGTGAGACACTGCCATATTGCCTACTGCTAAAAAACAAGCACACCTTATGTTTGATACTGAAGAAAGCTGTGTTTCTGTTATGAAAGAATAAAGACTGTTCTGTTTTATGTCAAAGTGGCTTCGAGACTAGCCTCTGAGCACTCACTATTTGTGCTAAGTTCCCCAAACATCACACAAGCTTAAGATCGTGTTAGATGGATGGATCCAGGGGCGGTACTGCTGCAGTATGTGGATGACTTGCTACTTTGCTGTCCCACGTGGGAGGCTTGTTATCGGCATACTTGTTATCGGCATACTGTATCATTGCTTAGCCCTCTGGCGTCTACGGGTAATAAGGCTAGCAAGGAGAAACTACAGTTCTGCAAGGAAAAGGTTGTCTTTTTAGGACATTGCATATCTCAGGGTAACCGACATCTAACCACCCAGAGAGTCCAGACCCTGGAAGACATCCAGAGACCTCGGAACACACGACAATTGAGAGCCATTCTCAGACTTATCAATTACGGCAGAGACTGGATCCCTAACATATCATCCAAATTAGGGCCCCTTTATGAGTTAACATCACAAACACGTTTTCAATTGTCTGACGACAACTGGTCAATCCTACAGGATTTGACCCAGGAATGCTCCAAAGCACCTGCATGGTCTGCCAAACCATGACCTCCCCTTCTATCTTTTTTTGCCATGAAAATCAGGGCCATGCAACTGGAGTCCTAACCCAACTACACGGTTCCAGGTACCAACCCATCATGTACCTATCGACTGCCCTAGATCCAGTCATCCGAAGCTCACTGGGATGTGTACGAGCCGTGGTCGCCTGCGCTGTACTACTACAGAAAGTAGGTGACATAGTTTTGGACTTCCCGTTGACCCTCTATACTCCCCATTTGGTGCAGGAGATCCTAAATCAGGCCCATACAAAAACCTCTCTGCTGCGAGGTTGACAAAGTACGAAGTGGCTCTCCTAATACCTACTAACCTGACTCTAAGACGGTGCACCTGTGGAAAACGACAATTTTCACTCTTTTCAAACTAACACTACTAATCTCTCTACTTCTAAACCATTTTCCCACCTAGTAGGATGACACGTTGAAGAGAAACATCACTGCCTTTCTTTGATGGAATTGGAAACAACAGCTATTAGTTGGGTGAAGGAGACTCCCATCCCAGATGCCAAGAACCTTTTCGTCGATGGTTCCAGGTATTTCACACAAGACGGTAAGCCACATACGGTTTATGCGGTGAATACAGCCAGTGAAGTTGTGGAGAAGGGTTCATTGGGTTCCCACATATCTGCACAAAAAGCTGAGCTGTGGGCACTAGCAAGGGCCTGTGAGATCCATAAGGATCAGGAGGATCAATTTTTATACAGACCCAAGGTATGCGTTTGGGGTGGCACATGATTTTGGGCCTATCTGGAAGGCAAGAGGGTTTTTGACTAGTTCGGGGAAGCCGGTGAAACACGCGGAATTGATCGAGAGGTTGTTCGTTGCTTTCAGCCTGCCACATGAGATAGCCATTCTGAAAGTGAAAGCCCATACGACTGAGAAGACTCTGGAGGCTAATGGGAATGCCTTGGCAGATAAAGCTGCTAAGGAAGGTGCTCTGAGCCCTGCCGTAGGGACTCTGATGCTGGTCATCCCCTCTGATGTGTCTCTAGAGGAACTTAAGAAACTGCAGTCACAGGTGGGAATGCAGGAAAAGGGGAGATGGATAGCTTTGGGGGCTACACAGGGTCCAGATGACATCTGGAGTCTTGGTAGCAAATGGTGTCTACCAAGATCGCTCTTTTCTATGATGGCCCATTCGGCTCATTATCCAGGGCATCAGTCAAAGATGGTTATGTGTGCACAGGTGGAGGAGCATTGGATTGCCCCTGGATTCCCTACCGCAGCTGCCAACTTTACCATGGCCTGCACAACCTGGGTAAAACCATAATGGTTACTAAAAACAGACAAGGTATGTCCAGACACCACTCCCTATTTGTCTTTGGTGTATCGTGGCACTCAACAATTCTCAACTGTAAAGTGGAACTTAAAGGAGAACTATGAGGTGAGTGCTTTTCACTCACCTCATAGTTCTAGCCGACCTGTGACAATGAGACTGTCACAGGTCGGCTCAGTAGATCGGGAAGTGAGCGAACACATACCGGCGTTCGCTCACTTCTCGATCCTGTCACAGCTCTCTGCCGTGACAGGGGAGTGGCTGGATTCCCCTCTCCCCGCTCCGATCCTCCAGCGCTGACTGGCGGAACAGACGGGGGAGGAGGCGGGTACAGCTGGCTCTGCCTCTAGATAGGCAGAGCCAGCTGTCACTCATGCAGCTGGGCAGATCAAGACATGATTGTCGGGATCCGCTTCAGCTGCCGCGTCCCAGTATACCGCGAGCTACACTGCGGCGTCTCAGTATACCGCGAGCTGTAGC